>NW_027196438.1:0-45000 GCF_038502225.1 Cherax quadricarinatus
GGGCTAAGCTATTTAATTTTCCAAGGAAATGGTGTATATCTACATTTTTGGGCATAAGACACAAAATATCATCAACGTATCTGAACCATTTAGCTCTATTAGGGAGGATTGTGTTAAGCAACCTTGTTTCAAAAAATTCCATGTATAGGTTACTAAGAACAGGTGAAAGAGGATTTCCCATTGCCATACCAAACTTCTGAGTGTAAAACTTATCATTAAATACAAATTTTGCATCAACAATGCAAAGTTTAAGTTTAATGATAGTAGGAACTGGCAATGGTAAATCATAGTTAACGAGTTCTTCAGGTAAGAAACTTAATAAATCATCAACAGGAACTTTCGTAAACAAGGAAGTAACATCAAATTTTAACATGGTTAGTTTTGATGTTACTTCCTTGTTTACGATGATGGGGTAATGGTTGGTGGGTGGGGTAGGGGTTGATAGGTTGGGTGGTTGTTGGTAGTTGAGATGGTGGTTAGTAGTTGATTTAGTGGATGAGTAGGGGGCTTATGGGCTTAAATAATGAGGAAGTTTGACATGGATACGTTAATTTAGTTGTTGATGGTGCTAATGAGGAGGTCGTGAGTGGCATGGCTAAATGTGATGCCAGGCTCTGGTTATACGACAAGAATACTGTCATGGGTGTGTGGTGCATGTAGGTCGTGTGTGGTGAATGTAGGTTGTGTGTGGTGTATGTAGGTCGTGTGTGCTGTGTGGTGCATGTAGGTCGTATATGGTGCATGTAGGTCGTATATGGTGCATGTAGGTCGTGTGTGGTGCATGTAGGCCGCGTGTGGTGCATGTAGGTCGTTTGTGGTGCATGTAGGTCGTTTGTGGTGCATGTAGGGCGTGTGTGGTGCATGTAGGTCGTGTGTGGTACATGTAGGTCGTGTGTGGTGCATGTAGGCCGTGTGTGGTGCATGTAGGTCGTGTGTGGTGCATGTAGGCCGTGTGTGGTGCATCTAGGGCGTGTGTGTGGTGCGTGTAGGACGTGTGTGTGGTGCGTGTAGGACGTGTATGGTGCGTGTAGGACGTGTGTGTGGTGCATGTAGGGCGTATTGTGTGTAGTCTTGGGAAAGTAGGAAGGTAGGAATTAGGTTCTGGTATAATACCACCGTTAACGTGTGTGTGTGATTGCTTCCTTGTGAGTACCTATTTACAGGGATTTAACAAAATAATATGAACACCTTGTTATTGATTTTTTGTTATTTTCAATATGGAACTGGTCCTCCATTTGCATCTAAAACAACACCAGTTCGTCGAGGAATTGATTAATATAGAAATTGAAGAGTATCCAAGGAAATTTTGAGCTATTCCTCAGACAACACCTCTGTTCTAACTCTTCTAGAGACGACGGTGGAAGAGCCTAGCTATGTTTCTGCTGTCCCATCTTCACTGTTGTATTTATATATATTGTGTATATACATTACACACACACACACACACACACATATATATATATATATATATATATATATATATATATATATATATATATATATATATATATATATATATATAAACGTTGAATTTCCAGTGACTACCATTACTATCTAGTTCCCTTAAGGGGGGGGGGAGGGACGGGGGGTCCTTTATGAAGATGAAGGGCTCTTGATCCAAGAGATTGGTTCTACCATTCTTCCTGAGATCAGCCATGTTGCCTTCTTTTCCCCTGGCGTTTTGTAACTCCTCCAGGTTTAGCGCGTTTTCCTCTACAGCCGAGGCCTGTTTATTTTTTTCTGTTTTTCTTTTATAATTTTATATGTATATGGTTGTCATGTCTCCTCTGACTCACCATCCAGCGACAACATCATTAATATATTCACAATTTCTTCCCGACTTATGTTTTTTTGACCATGGCAGCCATTTTGTATTTTGCCTTTAAGCGTTTTCTGTCGTATTATACCCCTCAAGGGAGGTTCCTTGATGCTGGTGAGGGGCTCTTGATCTGGGGAATTGGATCTGTGCTCCAGTTCCTTGAATTGAGCCTGAATACCTTCCATCCCCCCACGTGCTCTATAAACCTACGGGTTTAGCGCTCCCCATCATTATAATAATAATAATAATAATAATAATAATAATAATAATAATAGTAATAATAATAATGTCGTATTAAATTTCAAAGGCTGATATCTAATCACTTATGTGTTAGTGATAAAATATACAAAATCTTCAAATTTATTACTGCAGAATCAATCAGGCTGTGATGTATAATGTGGGAAAGCGAGGCGCCAGCAGCAGAACCCTGGTTGACTAGGCACTCCCCAGACAAGCCTGGCTCAGGGCCCCGTTTTTGGAGTAAAAAAAACTGTGGAAATCCCCTCCAAGGTATATCAGAGGTATAAGGTACATTTTCAGTATTATCTGTTTGTTGATGCTGAAGTGTGTGAGATGAGACTCAATTCTATACCAGCCAATGATAAGGATATTTACGTAATGGATCTGATGAAGACTTAGTGATATCTCGTCGTTTCTGCTGGCAGGATAATCTGCGGGTGACCAGTAAGCTAAGACTCACTGGATAAGCAGGTGTTAAATAAATTGCCACTTTTAGGATAAGTTGCAGGTATACAATAAACTACCACTGACAGAACGAGCTGAAGGTGTGCAGTAAAGTTCGAGGGTCTACAATAAAGCCCCCCAGAAATCACTCCCTACGAAATCAAGAGACCGGGCAGGCGGTGCAACATCCCTCAGTGAGAAGCAGGGGTGCCATGAGTACGCTAAGAGAAAACAATAAGTGTCAGGAGCCCAGCACTGTTCAACTGCCTACCAGCATACATAAAGAGGATTACCAATATACCCCTGGCTGTCTTGAAGAGGGAACTGGACATACACCGAAAGTCAGTACCTGACGAGCCTGGCTATGGTTCGTACGTCGGTTCTCGTGCGGCCAGCAGTAAAAACCAGATTGATCAAGCCCTGATCCACCGCGAGGCCTGGTCATGGACGGGACCGCGGGGGCGTTGACCCTCGGAATACCCTACAGGTATATCACGCAAAATCGTGAAGCATTCTACAATTTTGCAAGGAACGCTTGTAGTCCCTAGAACCGTACTCCTTAGAACGTAGGCAAGAAAGATACACCATAATCTACACCTGGAAGATACTGGGAGGGATTGGTATCAAACCTGCACACCGTATCCTGCAGACAGTGCAGGATACCTCCAGTGAAAAGTAGGGAAACATTGAGTACACTAAGAGAGAAGTCAGTAGGTGTTCAGGGACCACGACTCTTCATCGCCTTCCCGTCATGTATAAGGAGAATTACCAACAAACCCCTTGCTGTCTTCAAGAGAGAACCAATAGATTCCTTAAAATAACACTTGATTAACCGAGTTGTGGTGCATACGTTGGACGGCGGTCAGCGGGCATTAGCAACTTGATAAATCAGCCCAGCAACCAGGAGACGTATTCTCGAACCGGGCCACAGGGGCGGTGACCTCCGGAAGCGACTCCAGGTAAGCTTTGGGTTAACCACTGACAAGAACCACACCAGTGTCTGGCGAAGAAAATCACACTAACAGCAGTGGAAGCTGTGAGGAGGTTGGGTCTCCAGTCAGACCAATTCCCTGATAGTGTTGGTGGTTTTTGTGATACCTGAGCCCCGCACTTTGTGGCCGGAGTCGACCGCATGACTGGAGAGTCTCGGTAAAGGTGATAAGTCGCGGCGCTCTGTCTCCAAGGTTGAGAATGTTGATCAAGATAGAAAAAAAGGAGACGTGAACTTAGTAGCAGGTAGACAGGTGAACATAGAAGAACAGACGGTTACACACACACACACACACACACACACACACACACACACACACACACACACACACACACACACACACACACACACACACACACACGCACACACACACACACACACACGCACACACACACACACACACACACACACACACACACACACACACACACACACACACACACACACACACAAACACAAACAAACAAACAAACAAACAAACACACACACACACACACACACACAAACAAACACACACACACACACACACACACACACATACACATATATATTAATACTGAGTGTGCAGGTTCAAATCCTGCTCTGGACTGAGAGACAATGTTCATATTAATATATATGTGTGTGCGTGTGTGTTAGTTACCATTTTGTCCTAGGCACATGTCGATTAGACACTAGGCCTGTTGTATGTGTGTGTGTGTGTGTGTAACCGTCTGTTCTATGTTCACCTGTCTACCTGCTACTAAGCTTCCTATGACCGTGTTTTCTTGAACCTCCTCCTCTTTTCTGCAACATTGCCAGCTCCTGATGTGTTGATTGCAACACGAAAGGCCTAGAGCTATCATTCAGCTTCCACCGTGGTTACAAGCGGATAGACAGTCACAGAAAAAGATAATAAGAAGAGGAACGTAGCTAGCAGCAAAATAGATGGAATATAGATACCAATTCTTTAGAAAATCGAGGTGAAATGACGGCCTGAGAGGTTAGGTTAGGTTAATGGGGTTTAAAGACTGTCGACTACACCAGGATTGTTAAGGCTGCACCGTAATATTTTTTCAACACCGGACAAGAATACCTAACCAACTAAAATAGGGATTTAAGTAAACTCTCAGCATATATAAGCTGAGAGAAATATACCTCTCGGTGTATTTCTCTCAGCTTAATATATGCTAAGAGAAGTACAATGTATGAGAGATGTTTCTGCAGGAGAGGTGGTGCGGTGTCTCATACCATTCACCTTACCTGGCCACACTTGCACTAGCACTTACTCGGGTTTAGGAATATAATAATATGGCCATCTGACTTGGCAGGGCCAACTTCATTGTGGGGTGCCTAGATGTTGAAGAGCTCTTGATCCTAGAAACTGGAGCTACCCTCCCCATCCTTGACTGAGCTAGGTGTATCACTAGAGGAAGCTGGACCTTGATTACCACTGGATGAATCTGGACCATGGTTACCACAGGAGGAGGCTGGGCCAGGAGCATCACTGGAGGAGGCTGGGCCAGGAACACTACTGGAGGAGGCTGGAGCAGGAGTACCATTGGAGGAATGCTATGACAATCAACAAGTGGCGGGAGATGAGGGAGTGATGCTGGATTCACCATCCTCCCAGCCTCCCCTTGTTATTATTGCCGCTACTACATTTATCCCCACTACCATCAACACTAACACCACCACCCCTCCTTCCTGCAGCTACCACCACCGCCACCCACCACCACCACCCCTCCTTCCTGCAGCTACCACCACCGCCACCCACCACCACCACCTCTCCGTCCTGCAGCTACCACCACCCACCACCACCACCCCTCCTTCCTGCAGATACCACCACCGAAACCCACCACCACTACCCCTCCTTCCTGCAGCTACCACCACCCACCACCACCACCCCTCCTTCCTGAAGATACCACCACCGCCACCCACCACCACTACCCCTTCTTCCTGCAGCTACCACCACCCACCACCACCACCCCTCCTTCCTGCAGATACCACCACCGCCACCCACCATCACCACCCCTCCTTCCTGCAGCTACCACCACCACCACCACCCCTCCTTCCAGCAGCTACCACCACCGCCACCCCCCACCACCACCCCTCCTTCCAGCAGCTACCACCACCACCACCACCACCACCACCACCACCACCACCAATAAGTGCTACTGGAAGATACAAGGATGACTGCCGATATGAATACAGGTAATGAGATAGCATTCAGTGAAGAAAACCATAAAGAGAGAAAAGTGTATAGCATTAAGGGGCAAGATTATCAGTTGGACGGAAAGATACATAAGCCAGGCTCTTACCACTAATAAAATAAATGAAAGGTACAAGATACAGGCGGAAATAGAATTGTAGTGAACTTAAAAAAACATAATGTGTGCTACAGTAAGTAGCACTGCAGAGGCGTGACTGATACCGGGGAAGCGAGTTTATTAATGAAGAAAGATTACATTGCTTAGCTTAGTGACTGAGTAACAAGCGGGTATGAAGGTACAAAATACAGAGCAAGCCTTTATTTTAGACGACGTTTCTCTCAAGGAGCTGAATCCTGAGCAAGATGTAGTCTAAAATATAGAGTTGTATGTGTTGTCTTCTTTATGTACCTGCCTAGACTAAAATGGGGCATAATTGCCTGGTATCCCCAGTAGTTCTAGTAAGCGAAGCAGGGGAAGCTATTTCTGGAGCTTGTGATGCCTCCAGTGTTTGTCAGTGGAGCGAGTGGTGTGGATGACGCCATTGTTGTGTCAGTGGAGCGAAAAGAGAGTAAAGGAATTTGAACCTGAGTGGTATATATATATATATATATATATATATATATATATATATATATATATATATATATATATATATATATATATATATATATATATATATATATATATATATGTCGTGCCGAATATGTAAAACTGGTCAATTAGCAAGAACTCATTTAAAATTAAGTCCTTTCTAAAAATTTCTCTTATACTTTTAAAGATATATTTTTTTCATTAATGTTGATGTAAAAAAATTATAATTTTGTACCAAAAGAATCTTAGAAAACTTACCTAACCTTATTATAACAAGAGCAATTTATTTTAGCCTAACCCAACTAAATATATTTTAGATTTGTTTACAATAATTTAATACTAAACAAACACAGTGAAATATATTTTTTTCGTTAGGTTAAGAATGATTTTGGCAAAATTATTGCATAAACAAATTTTTGCTTGTCCTATATGGCAAGATGAACGTTGCTATTTAAGCCAAGATCGCAAGTTCTGCCTATTCGGCACGACATATATATGTATATATATATATATATATATATATGTATATATGTATATATATATATATATCTCTATATATATATATATCTATATATCTATATATATATTGTATATATGTATATATATATTTCTATATATATATATATATATATATATATATATATATATATATATATCTCTATATATATATATATATATATATATATATATATATATATATATAACAAGTTTATTAAGGAGTACAATCCCACTCCATTACGAATTTCCATTGACAAATTGCTATATACTATGGTTATAACTAATAACTTTAATTATTTGATGGGTGGACCGGTAAGCCAGTGGAAGGGCTCGATCAGATAGTCAGAAGCTACAACGGTAGGTCATCATACGACTAAGACCCGCGGCAGGAAACACTTGTCCTGTTTCCTGTTAAGCCATGCCTAACCTAACCATTAGAACAGACTCTCTTTGAAGAGACAAAGTTCTCTGTCTACTCTTAGGTACTGTTGCTGAGGATAATACTGCAGGAAAACTGTGTTTAGATTCTAGAGTCTTATCGGTGATTAACACTACTCGGTCGAGCTCTGGAGAGAGCTCAGCAGTACCTCCGATTAGACACAGACCTTTCTTCTTCTTTCAACAAACCGGCCGTATCCCACCAAGGCAGGGTGACCCAAAAAAGAAAAACGGAAGTTTCTCTTTTTAACTTTAGTAATGTATACAGGAGAAGGGGTTACTAGCCCCTTGCTCCCGGCATTTTAATCACCTCTTACGACACGCATGATTTACGGAGGAAGAATTCTGTTCCACTTCCCCATGGAGATGGGCACAGTCCTATCTAATGAAAAAGCGTTTTCTAATTGGAGGGACTAATAACCTCTTTCTGTTGTTAGTTTTCCTGGGGTTTTGTAACTGTGAGTTTCCACTCAACATGCTTGACAAAGTTAAGCCTGCCTAATATGACACAGCTTACTCATCAAGGGCAGTGCACCCATGCTGAGAGTCACTTGATCCAAGCAATTAGAGCTCCTCTCCTTTTCATGGGATTAAACTTAATTTTCTTCCATTCCTCAGGTGCTTTATTACCCTTATGGGTTTACTGCTTCCTCATGAATATAATAATAAAAGAAATAATAATATTGATAGTCATACCGGGAGTAGACAAGTGACACACATCACCCTCGGCAGAATTAATTAATAGATAAATTAAATATTCCACTTACCTCCACTTAAATGGACACTTAAAAATTGACACTTCTGAAACTCACTAAAGTTACCAAGGGGAATGAAGAAACCTCTTTGCCACTTAGTAAGCACTTAGATTCACTTTCAGAAATTATATTAACCTTCACTAAGGAAGATCTAATTATATATTAAGTGGTTAATATAATCTCTAAAAGTGAATCTAATGGAATACAAAATTATTTGTTAATTCTATGATTCATGTAAATTTAGTACACAATTTCTGTTACACAATTTTCTGTTACAGTCTTGTTTAATACAGGTACCGGGATATTATCCCTAACTTAATCTATAAGGGCGGAGAACTTAATTAATCACTCTCAGGGAAGGAAGACAAATGGAGAACTGAATACAGACATGCACTTATAAGACGATATAAATTCTCTCCCACTGATGAAATACTCTACTATAAGTCTTGGGGCATCTGTCTCTGTGCTTCACACCAAGAGTTCTAACTTCCACCACAGAGACCCCGTCCTATGTCTTGCTTCCACCAAGGTCGTCCCAGCTCTTACACCAAAGATCAGTGAGACGATCTATCCACATCATACATCCAGGTGACGATGTCTCTACATTAGACATCCAGGAGACGATCTCTCCATATCAGAAATCCAGGAGACGATGTCTCTGCACCAAACAGCCAAGAGACGATCTCTCCGCATCAGACATCCAGGAGACGATGTCTCTACATCAGATATCCAGGAGATGATGTCTCTACATCAGACATCCGGGAGACGATGTTTCTACATCAAACATCTAGGAGACGATGTCCCTACATCAAACAGCCAAGAGACGATCTCTGTCTCCAGCCCCAGCTTTTACTGGCTTCTATTCCTTCTGTACTAAATTCACTTGAGTTCTAGTATTATAAATAATTTTGTATTCAACTTATTGTGAAATGGAGTTACACCTAAGGAGGGCTTAATTATAAGTGGTTAATATAATCCTTAAAATTAAATCTAAGTTGTTACTAAGGGGTAAGGAGGTTTCTTCACATCCTTGGTAACTTAAGTGGGTTTCAGAAGTGTCAATCTTTAAGTTGCTACTTAAGTGGAGGTGGCTAAGTGGAACATCTTATTTATTTATTAATTAATTCTGCCGATGGTAATATGTGTCACATTCGTCCACCCCCTGGTTAATAACAAGTGTGTATGTTGCCGTCTCCCAACACTAGTCATCTTGTATCGTCCTGGCGAGTAGTGATGCTTTCCAGAGTTATCTGTATGATACCTCACGTGTAATATGATAATCATCCTCCTTAGTTCTCCTTACCTCTACCCCTCTCCCCCTCCCCTTCCCCTGCTTCTGCTTTTGCTCTCCTCTCTCCCCTCTTCTCAACTTCCCTGCCTCCGTTCTCCCCTCGACTAGCCTGCTTCTGTACTCCTCTTTGTCTTCCCCTCTTCATCTTCCCTCTCCATCCACTTGCCTGCTTCCGCTTTTGCCTTCCTTTCCTTGCTTCTGCTCCCTCCTCTCATTCCCTCCCCTGCCTTTTCTCTCCTCTCTCCCCTCCCCTACCCAGACTTTTTTCTCCTTTCCCTTCCCTCTGGTAACCCCTTCCGTACCCAGCCTGTCCCCTCCCTCCCATACCTGCCTTCATCCACTCTTTTGCCCTACTGAAGTCCAGCTCAGGCTGACAATTTTCATCACTTAATGTATGAGACCCACCCATAATAATACAACCTGAGAGGGAAGCACAGCTAGCTTTTGCTCTCGCAGTGTAACTGTCAAACAGAACAGGGCAGCAGCACGCTGCGAAGTGGTCATTTTTATATAAAAACTCGTATTTCTCCCTTCTATCATGTAATCTTATTAAATTCTATAACCTGCACGAAATGTATCGCTGTAGACTAAGACCATTCCACCCTTCCATGGAAATTGTACTTATTTAATATCACATATTATTTGCAAAGGCAAATTCTCAAGAAGAAATTTCTCGCCTGTTAGTAATAATTTACCAGAAATTATGTACACTGATGGATCTAAGCAGAAGTTCTCTGGCAGGGCTGCATCTGCTCTTGTTGCCATCTCCCTAGTTAAGAACTATAGTAACCATTGAGTTAGACATGAAAATTAACAACTGGGCGTCTACACTGCAAACTGAAATGTCGCCATCCCAATTACGCTAAAGTCAACCTATGACACTGAGCCTGACTCTTTGACTTGGCTTAGACTTGGTTACAAGTACCTCTGGCGTCTTGGAAGACATACACACGAGGATCAAACTAAGCAAATATCTTAAATTTGCTTGCAACAGGAAAGTCAACTGTAGATATGAATCCAGATGTTCTCCTGTTAACCCTTTTGGGGCCTAATTCCCAGGCCTTTTGTGCATGTTAACTCTTTTTTTGAGCCTAGTTCCCAGAACTTTTGTGTATCTACTATATGTTCTTGCGCTACCCTCCACAGGTTGGATATGAGGTGCACAACAAGTTAGCCTCTTTGACGGAAAAATCTGAAATCTACCCTCTCCCCAATTAACAAGCCTGTCCTCACCCTTCATTTACCAGTCCCTATCCCTCCTCTCCACTTCCTTTGCCTGGTGGCACTAACGCCTGACCTCTCATTCTTCAGGTATGTATCTGCCGTACTTGCCGCCCCTTGAGAGCAGCGAAGGTAGGAACAAAGGTAGAGGGTTTCAAGAGTAAATTGGACCACTGCTTTCTGTAAGTGAACCAGGTTGTGATGGATGTGTGAGCCTGCGGACTGCTAGCAGCAGCAAACTATTTGGCTAGGCAGTCTTTTAAAGAAGCCTACCCTCAGGCCGAGCTGCGAGGGTAGAAAAACCCCTCGAAACTGGTCACAGGTATGTGATGGAATTGTCTTGTAACAGTATTATGAAGCTATGAAGTGCAGTTTTACCACTTTGAAAGGAAATTATGTTCTGTGTGTTTTTCTGATCTCTCAGTAACAGTTAAACTCTTAAGAATGTGACTGACAGATCTTGAAACCGTTGGAATTTAAATTTCCTTTAAAGTGGTTAAATTACATGTTAAGATACTACTTTGTTGTCATATTGTTGCAGATTATATATATATATATATATATATATATATATATATATATATATATATATATATATATATATATATATATATATATATATATATATATATATATATATATATATATCAAAGACCGGGTCAATTTTTTCTGAACAAAATTGCTCGGACTGCGGTTTGTTCGAGGCCGCTGCGTTCGAACACCGAGGTTCCACTGTATATAGAAGGTGGACCACCTGGAGTCTACCTACCTGGAGGTTATTCCGGGGATCAATGCCCCGGCGGCCCGGTCCACCACCAGGCCTCCCGGTGGATCAGGGCCTGATCAACCAGGCTGTTACTGCTGGCCGCACGCAGACCAACGTACGAACCACAGCCCGGCTGATCCGGCACTGACTTTAGGTATCTGTCCAGCTCTCTCTTGAAAGCAGCCAGGGGCTTATTGGTAATTCCGCTTATGTTTGGTGGGAGGCTGTTGAACAGTCTTGGGCCCCGGACACTTATGGTGTTTTCTATGAACAACCATCATTGTTGTTGTTCTTGAATACTGACGTTGGTTTACCTGGAGTTTACCTGGAGTCGCTTCCAGAGGTCTGGACGTTTTGTGTATTTTTTCTGGCTATGGTGTAATAGACACATGTAACACTAGAATTTTTTCAAACCTCCCTCGACTGAAACTGTTAGCGCAACCTGTTTTTAAGGTCTGGGTGTGAGACAGTGTGTGTAGCCTTATCATTCTGTGTAACAGGTGACACAGATGACTCTGTTACCTTGCCATTGCAACAGCAACCTTCCTCAGGTAGCTCCTATTCAGCACTCTACCCATGTACTCTGCTGGTGCACTGATCATTTGTTATCCTTGTACATGGTGGCGTGGTGCGCATCCTAACAGCTTCATTCATCAAATAACATCCAGTACACCTTAAGAGTAGACTAGGAGAGGTACTGAGGATTAAAGACGTTCTGCTGGAAAACTTCGACACAGGCTGTTGTTGGAAGTCGGGTCGATCTGACGCGGTAGGTCAAGCTTGCTTGGTTTGAATACGAAAATATTAACAAGTGGAGAGAGAGAGAGAGAGACGGGAGAAAGAGAGAGAGACAGGCAGACAGAGGGGAAGGGGGGGGGGAGAATTGGTAGCTGTCAAGGGACAAATTAGTGGATATGTCTGTGGCAGGAATGCAGGGAGCGGGGTCGTGCGAGACAGAGGTTAATTAGTATACAAGTTGTGGGTCAGTGTAGAGCAGTGGTGTTGATGGCAAGCAGGTGTAACCTACCCATGCCCATGACAACATCCCTGCTACTGGGGCCCCGACAACCGCCTGCACTACCCCCGCCCTCGGCGCGCACACGCGCGCACACGCGCGCACACACATACATACATACACACACACACACACACACACACACACACACACACACACACACACACACACACACACACACACACACACACACACACACACACACACACACACACACACACACACACACACACACACACACACACACACACACACACACACACACACACACACACACACACACGCACACACACACACCTGGTCAAGCATGTACAAATACTCAAAAAGATGCGGAGGTTCGTAATAAAACTTAGTCCCGGATCTGAGAAAATTGAGAGCTGTGAGGAGAGACTAAAGAAATTAAGTCTGATGTCTTTAAAAAGACAAAGGGAAACAAATACAACATATAGAATACTCATAGGATTTGACAGATAGGGACAGACCTCTTGAAATGCGAGGTATTAGGGCGAGGTTTTATAGACGGCAGCTGAAGACACTGGTGAGCCACAGGAATGCTAAGAAATATTTTATTCAGCTTGATGGTGGTAAATAAGTGCAGTGACCTACATGAGGAAGTGGTAGAGGCAAACTCAGGAATCAATAATGCCGGCGACTTGAGTTTGAAAGGTGGGGGAAGCAGCAGAGATTCAACCCCTCTCAAGCATAACTGGGTGAGCACACACGCACGCGTGGGAGTGGATGGCTCCTCCAGGCAGACTTCACCAACCTCTCAATTCATCCTTTTAACTCCCTCTGGTATGTATGTGGATTTCTTACATACAATTTCCAGTAGATATCCCGGTTAGGTTAGGTTGTCGTCCTTCCATAATGAATAACCAATTGTAGTAACATACCTCAATGGATAAAATATAAATGTAAGATATAGGCGGTAAAACGTTCAGCCACGCGAACAGAGAACGGCGACCACTGAACGTGATAGATGTCAGTTTTTTATACTGATGAAGCTGTTGTCTTCAGTCACCCGTTTGACCGTGTTGACAGTTAGTTACCATTTTGTCCTAGGCACATGTCAATTAGACACTAGGCCTGTTGTATGTGTGTGTGTGTGTGTGTGTGTGTGTGTGTGTGTGTGTGTGTGTGAGTGAGTGTGTGTGTGTGTGTGTGTGTGTGTGTGTGTGTGTGTGTGTGTGTGTGTGTGTGTGTGTGTACTCACCTATTTGTACTCACCTATTTGTGGTTGCAGGGGTCGAGTCACAGCTCCTGGCCCCGCCTCTTCGCTGATTGCTACTAGGTCCTCTCTCTCCCTGCTCCATGAGCTCTATCATACCTCGCCTTAAAACTATGTATGGTTCCCGCCTCCACTACGTCACTTTCTAGGCTATTCCACGGCCTGACTACTCTATGACTGAAGAAATACTTCCTAACATCCCTTTGATTCATCTGAGTCTTCAACTTCCAATTGTGACCTCTTGTGTCTGTGTCCCTTCTCTGGAACATCCCGTCTTTGTCCACCTTGTCAATTCCGCGCAGTATTTTATATGTCGTTATCATGTCTCCCCTGACCCTCCTGTCCTCCAGTGTCGTCAGGCCGATTTCCCTCAACCTTTCTTCGTAGGACAATCCCCGTAGCTCTGGGACTAGTCTTGTTGCAAACCTTTGCACTTTCTCTAATTTCTTGACGTGCTTGACTAGGTGTGGATTCCAAACTGGTGCTGCATACTCCAGTATGGGTCTGACATAAATGGTATACAGAGTCTTAAACGAATCCTTACTGAGGTATCGGAACGCTATCCGTAGGTTTGCCAGGCGCCCGTATGCTGCAGCAGTTATCTGATTGATGTGCGCCTCAGGAGATATGCTCGGTGTTATACTCACCCCCAGGTCTTTTTCCTTGAGTGAGGTTTGCAGTCTTTGGCCATCTAAACTATATTGTGTCTGCGGTCTTCTTTGCCCTTCCCCAATCTTCATGACTTTGCATTTGGCAGGGTTAAATTCAAGGAGCCAGTTGCTGGACCAGGCTTGTAGCCTGTCCAGGTCTCTTTGTAGTCCTGCCTGAAATGATGTGTGTGTTGAAGAGGATGGGCTGTACCTCTAGGGAAATCTTAGTGCTTTTAGACTTTAGTTTTGACATCCGACGATCAAGATACGTCTAAAGTGGCGATCAAGATACGTCCAGAGTAACCTCTCACCATCAAGATACATTCAGAGTGACCTCTTACCATCAGGATACGTCCAAAGTGACTTCTGACCATCAAAATACGTCCAAAGTGACCCCTGACCTTCGAAATACGTCCGGAAGTTACACTGTATCAAAATTTAATCAAATATATTACCTATCCTGAAAACCTCTGTAACATGATATTTACAGGTCCTTTTCACTCAAACCCATCTCGCCACAGTTGTGCTACTGCTGCAGCTACTGCCGCTGCTGCCGCTGCTGCCGCTGCTGTCGCCGCCTTGCTGTAACTTGCCACCTGATTCCTGCACTATTGATACTCGTTCTGAGTTATCCCAGAACGATTATAAATACTTTCTCCGCTCGTGGCGAAACGTTTCCTCTAATCAGTGTCCTGAACTGTACGTGTCTCTTTCCACGTCTTGTCGGTATCACCATATTAAAACCATGTTTTCTTAATGGAGGAAAGGAAGACTTAGAGTGCATGACCCGGCAGAGCAGCAGTATATGTGGGGGCACAGACGTGTGGTTTATATCAGGAAGAACGTAAGTCTCGCTTGAAAGCGTGGAGGCTCAGCTTTTTTGCCCTTTGCCTTGTTAAGCCCTTGTTAAAATTGAGAGGGAGATGGATTACAAAATATACCTCGGTATTTTATCCCGTAACATGACGCCCTCTGTCAAGAAGCTTAAGCTTGCTCGCAAATGAACTTTCCAGCAGGGTAAACAACCAGAGCTTGCCAGCAAGCGGACTTCCCAGCAAGGTAACTAACTGAAGCTTGCCAGCGAGTGGTCTTCCCAGCAAGGTAGCTAACTGAAGCTTGCCAGCGAGTGGTCTTCCCAGCAAGGTAGCTAACTGAAGCTTGTCAGCGAGTGGTCTTCCCAGCAAGGTAGCTAACTGAAGCTTGCCAGCAAGCGGACTTCCCAGCAAGGTAGCTAACTGAAGCTTGCCAGCGAGTGATCTTCCCAGCAAGGTATCTAACTGAAGCTTGCTAGCAAGTGGTCTTCCAAGTAAGGTAACTAAATGAAGCTTAATAGAATGAGTTAAGTATAGGGACACAAATGCAACTAATGTGACATTTCATTGTGGCAACGTTTCGCTCTCCAGGAGCTTTATCAAGCCGTTACAAACAATACATGGACACAGAGGGTATATATAGGTTTAGAGTGAGGTGTAATGCTAGTGGTAGTAGTAGTAGTAATAATATTAGTTGTAGTAGTAGTAGTAGTAGCAGTAATACAATGTGGTGGAACACTCAGCTGTGTCCGTGTACTGTTTGTAACGGCTTGACAAAGCTCCTGGAGAGCGAAACGTTGCCACAATAAAATGTCACATTAGTTGCACTTGTGTCCTCTTACTTAACATATTGTCGGTAATTATACCAATATTAATACTAGAATGAGGTTGATCAATTATCCCCTTCATCAAGGGAGGGCATCTCTGATGCCGATGAAGGGCTCTTGATCCAAAGAATTGGAGCTTACCTCATCCTTGAATCCAATCTGATTGTTAACCTTTCCTGCGGGTTTAACGCTTTGTCATGAGTGTAATAATAATGGCTTACGAAATCGTACAGGCCAGTACGTTGATCACTGGGCCAGCTGGCTCTAACAAGATATATCCAACTAGGTATATTTCGATGCATAATGGGGAGGTTAGCATGGGCCACCACTGTGACCACAAATGCTAGTTTTTACAGATGAATCTCACACCAGCGTAGCTGTAGCGAACTCTAACTCAAGTCCCCTCAAAGCCGTTATCACGACTCGACCAGCTGGCCGAGTGGTTAACGCACTGGCCTGTGAATTTTATGACTCATTTGCCATGGGTTCAAACTCCGCCCGTTCCGTGGTTTAATGTAATAATAATATTTGGTTTGAATTGAGTAGACCATCAACCAGGAGGTTTGGTCACAGACAATCAAGGATGTTTGGTCACAGACCATCAACCAGGCTTGGTCACAGACCATCAACCAGGCTTGGTCACAGACCATCAACCAGGCTTGGTCACAGACCATCAACCAGGCTTGATCACAGACCATCAACCAGGCTTGGTCAAAGACCATAGGGAGGTAGAGCTGAAGAAAGCTACTCTCACTCACACATCTTGCAACCTGGAGTAAGAGGAGGAAGTTGAGGAGGGATGGGTGGAGGAAGTGGAAGAGGGTGTGTGGGCGGAGGAGAGAGTCAACATGTATCCTCACAGGCTGATGTAACACTGAGAGGAGAGACAGGACTTCTCTGTGTTATCAAAGGAGACTTGTCACTGTAATAATAATAATAATAATAATAATAATCATTACCTTTAATTTTATTATTATTTTCACTGGGAAGCCATCGTAAGGGTTCTACAGCACCTGGAGAATGGGAGGTATCAGGAAGAGGAGGGGCAGCTCCAATTCCTTGGATTGAGAGCCCGTCACTACTGCCAAGGCTCTTTTCAGCTGAATGGGGAAGAGCTCTTGATCCAAGGAATTGGAATAGGGAGTGGTGAAGAGCCTATCTTTAGTCCGATAGTAGCGGCGGGTTTCTGATTTTCTGATCAGGCAGGCTATTGGTGATTGCAAATTAATTAATTAAAGAGAAAGTGTGCTTGCACCACAGAGTGCAGTTGGTAGTGTCCCCAAGACTGGTGGTAACCAGTGTTGGTGTGGTCATTGTGGTGTGTGATGGACCTGACGTGGCGTGGAGGTAACGTGCGTGTCCAGACGTTTTTATCATTGTTGTGACGCACGGTCTCGGTGCTGGAGAGGACATGATCACGTAGGGGTCAAGGCAAGGGTCACTCAGGTGGCCGTATTGTAAGCAGCAAGCCAGTGACCTTGTCTGGCCTCACAGAGGCACTGCTGCAAGGCTGGGAGAATGGGAGCGTGACTTTGGCCCTTGAGTCAGTCAAGGTGGCTGTAATATTCTATATAAGTTACGCTGTGGAGGCATTGTATTGGTTGTGAAGGGGAGTGAATTGGTCTAACCAGAGTATTTGTCTATTGTCATGTTGGCGTTCTGTATATGGCTCAAGACTGACCTTGTTTGACCTTTTAAGCCGGGTTTCGTGTCGGTTCTGTGGGGGAAAACAGTCATAAATTAGAGAGTTGGTCTCTTGGGATGTGACGTCACTGCATCGTGTCTAATGTTTTTTAAGAAATTCTGTCGGCCCCTGTTTAATTTGCTGGTCTGAGTCACGCTTGTACTGTTGCAAGTTGGGTGGCCCTATCTGACCTTCCTGTACCGCTCTTGGGATTTTATTTCACGCTAGTGGCCATCTCATGGGCCTACCTAGACCTCACCCCATGAGACCCTACATCTGCCTCACTAAACCTAAGGCACGCCTCCGGAGAAGTATTATTACCCCACCAAAATTATTGTTATAACCCTGGCGGTGTTTACCCGCTGAGTGGCCATACATGTGACCCTCTTACAACTCTTGGTCTTGACGTTATCTATTGATCTGCTGTAGTTACATGTGTCCTTCATAATTGAGAATTTATAACGTTTTCAGATCATCCGGATGTTCGACTTCCCTCAGCATCCCTTCATCCTGCTTAGAGTATTTTGTATGTTGTGATTATGTCTCCTATTGTACTACACTGTCCCGGAAACTCGAAATTTGTTCATCCTTTCTTCATATATTTTGTTCTCAGTTTCAAGTAGTAGTCTAATTACAAATCTGTGTAGTTTCTGTAGTGTCTTTATCTATGTTGGTGGGTGAGAGTTCCATGTTTGAGCTACATACTGGATATTTGGTCTTGCATGTGTAGTGAATAGTGCTGGTAGGATTATTTGTTCAGAGTTCTAAAGGTCAGTAATTGAGAATAGTTAATGTCTCTGTCTCGCTCTTTGCGAATGGAAGATCGAGCCTCCACCAATCCTCGTGCTGAATGTCCCACACGGATTTTGCACTCCATATAATAATAATAATACTCTGGCTTGCCAGGTGTGGGCATCATACGCTATTCTCCCCAGGATTCTTCTACTGAGCTCAGTCTTCCATTGTGTTCCTTCTAGGAACCTTCTCATGTCCTCCTTAATGAACTCTTCTGTATGTCAGTCTCTTGATTTCAGTTTGCTTCAGGCTGCCTTGCTCACCCAAGCCTGTGAGGAAATCTAACGTCAGTATAACATCGTCGTTTGAATCTCAGTGCAATCTTACTTGTTCATCGACCTCCTCATAATGGTTCATTAAATTCCTTGGTGTTAAGTCCAGGAATGTTGTTGTATTTCTGGATATCTCTATCACAGTCTCTCTCTCTCTCCAGGAAAACAGTAGACAAAGGCAGACGATTTGCTGACATGAGAGGGAACAGAACAATTGGCATCAATGGAAACTGAAAAATCAGATGAACAAAGGGTCTTTGGAAAGATATTTTATTAGAGCATGAGCAGTGTAAGGATTTAGCTGTTAATATATGCAACACAACGTCAAATCCATGGAAACTTCTGAAGCTCGAACAGAAAAGAGAGAGACCCATCCAGCGCTCTTTAAAATTAAACGTCAAATAATCACGTTTTCATACGAGTGTCATATTCTCACAAGTGACGTTCTTAACCAGGGTGATAAACTGACGTTGATTAGGATAAGCTCCTAATATGCAGCATCACTTGTGGCCTCTTTCGAGGGTTTTATCCTTAAAACTCAAGGGTGTCAGGTAGCCAGGTTAGTAGGACCTGCCTGGCATGTGCCAGTAGGCCTTCTGCAGTGTTCGTCTACAGTTACGTTATGTAAAAAAAAGACATATGCACAGTTCAAGACATTTATTGGAGAAACGTTTCCTCAACAGATGCCTTGAACTGCGTGTGTGTTTATCTACACACTATTTGTATCTCCATACTTCTCCAGTCACTTACGTTCGTATGTTTTTGATAAAGGTCTCACTGAGCGAAATGTTGTTTAATAAAGACTTGCTCTTATTTTGTGCCGTTGATTTACTACGATAGGGTGACTAAAATAAATAAGGTAGGGGAAGAGCGAGCAGACTTACTTATAAACTGTAAATTTATAAGCGAATAAAAAAAAAAGTCAATTGGGTGTCGTGAAGGATGGTCAGTTGATGAAGATCTGCTTGGCAGACATAAAGCAGACATTTATATTGACAAGGAGATATCAGGGTGGGAAAGAGTGACAAGTAATTAGTGATAATTCAGGTGAACACACACATACACATGTATGATAATGCTCTTGGAGCAGGGAGAGGGTGACCTAGTAGCGACTAGTGAAGAGGCGGGGTCAGGAGTTGTGACTCGACCCATGCAACCACATATAGGTGAGTACACACACACACACACACACACACACACACACAGATGACAGATGGTAAAATAAAATCTGTTAGTAATTCTGGGGATTATTTTCAGCACGGTCTCAGACCAGACCTCCTAGGTTAGTAAGAAATTATTACAGGATTAAGAGCTATTAAGAAACACAAAAGAGAGGTATGCGTATACTGACTGTAAATAGGAGTCTATAAGGTATACATACCTGTCATCTTACGTGTTCGTGAGACAGGAAAGATCAGCAAGCCTACCATGAGTACAGACAAAACAGGTTTCCATTTCACTTATTGAGAGGACGGTAGTACCATCTTCCGTGGTTGCTGTCTGCCAAGCTTATACCTTAAAAATTCAGGCTGTCATCACATTGTCTTCTTTCCTTTGGCGTCCTTTAATTCTATTCCCCAGAATTCAACCCACACCAGTCTCTCAACGCCTTGGTACGTACTTATCAAGTGAACTGGGGCAGTATTTGCGAGGAACCATGCTCAACGTTTCCTTGCGTCCGAGGAATCGAATCCCGGTCCTTCATTGTGTGAACTGAGGCCGCTGCCAAGTAAGCCACGAGTATCCCCATCCAGACACACACACAGTTTTGGAACAGAAGTTATACACAGTGATACAGCTCATCAGTTTTTCAGCTACGCTTGTGCCGCAGTCAAAACACTCGCTAGTGCCAAGTGTAAGAGGATAGTTGAGATTATTGGCTTGACCTCCCGCGGTTGGCTGCTTGACTGCCCTCTCAAGGCTGTTTTAAACACAAATACACACACACACACACACACACACACACACACACACACACACACACACACACACACACACACACACACACACACACACACACACACACACACACACACACACACACACACACAAATTAAATCTGATGAGGACCAGGCAGGACTTCAAAGAGACCTGGACAGACTGGACACCTGGTCCAGCAAATGGCTTCTCGAATTTAATCCTGCCAAATGCAAAGTCATGAAGATAGGGGAAGGGCACAGAAGACCACAGACAGAGTATAGGCTAGGTGGCCAAAGACTGCAAACCTCACTCAAGGAGAAAGATCTTGGGGTGAGTATAACACCGAGCATGTCTCCGGAAGCACACATCAATCAGATAACTGCTGCAGCATATGGGCGCCTGACAAACCTGAGAACAGCATTCCAACACCTTAGTAAGGAATCATTCAAGACACTGTACACCGTGTATGTCAGGCCCATACTGGAGTATGCAGCACCTGTTTGGAACCCGCACTTGATAAAGCACGTCAAGAAACTAGAGAAAGTACAAAGGTTTGCAACAAGGTTAGTTCCAGAGCTAAGGGGAATGTCCTATGAAGAAAGATTAAGGGAAATCGGCCTGACGACACTGGAGGACAGGAGGGTCAGGGGAGACATGATAACGACATATAAAATACTGCGTGGAATAGACAAGGTGGACAAGGACAGGATGTTCCAGGGAGGGGACACAGAAACAAGAGGCCACAATTGGAAGTTGAAGACACAAATGAGTCAGAGAGATAGTAGGAAGTATTTCTTCAGTCATAGAGTTGTAAGGCAGTGGAATAGCCTAGAAAATGACGTAGTGGAGGCAGGAACCATACACAGTTTTAAGACGAGGTTTGATAAAGCTCATGGAGCGGGGAGAGAGAGGGTCTAGTAGCAACCGGTGAAGAGGCGGGGCCAGGAGCTAGGACTCGACCCCTGCAACCACAAATAGGTGAGTACAAATAGGTGAGTACACACACACACACACACACACACAACACGCATGCACATACAACAGGCCTAGTGTGTAATAGACATGTGCCTAGAATCAAATGGTAACTAACACACTGGGCAACTGGGCAACTACCTGAGGTATGGAAAACGGCAGATGTAGTCCCCATTTTTAAGAAAGACAGAAACGAGGCACTAAACTACAGACCACTGTCTCTGACGTGTATAGTATGCAAAGTCACGGAGAAGATTATCAGGAGGAGAGTTGTGGAGCACCTGGAACGAAACAAGATTATAAACAACAACCAGCATGGGTTCATGGAAGGCAAATCCTGTGTCACAAACCCTCTGGAGTTTTATGACAAGGTAACAGAAGTAAGACACGAGAGAGAGGGGTGGGTTGATTGCATTTTCCTGGACTGCAGGAAGGCCTTCGACACTGTTCCTCACAGGAGATTAGTGCAGAAGCTGGAGGATCAGGCGTGTATAACAGGAAGGGCACTGCAGTGGATCAGAGAATACCTGACAGGGAGGCAACAGCGAGTCATGGTACGTGTTGAGGTATCACAGTAGACCCCTGTGACGAGCGGGGTCCCACAGGGGTCAGTTCTAGGACCAGGGCTATTTTTGATACATGTGTATGACATGATGGAAGGAATAGACTCTGAAGTGTCCCTGTTTGCAGATGACGTGAAGCTAATGAGAAGGATTAAATTGGATGAAGATCAGGCTGGACTACAAAGAGACCTGGACAGGCTGGACACGTGGTCTAGCAACTGGCTTCTCGAATTCAACCCTACCAAATGCAAAGTCATGAAGATTGGGGAAGGGCAAAGAAGACCGCAGACAGAGTATAGGCTAGGTGGACAAAGGCTGCAAACCTCACTCAAGGAGAAAGATCTTGGGGTGACCATAACACCGAACACGTCTCTGGAGGCACACATCAACCAGATAACTGCTGCAGCATATGGGCGCCTGGCAAACCTGAGAATAGCGTTCCGATACTTTGGTAAGGAATCGTTCAAGACGCTGTACGCTGTGTACATGAGGCCCATACTGGAGTATGCAGCACCAGTTTGGAACCCACACCTAGTCAAGCACGTTAAGAAATTTGAGAAAGTACAAAGATCTGCTACAAGGCTAGTTTCGGAGCTCAGGAAAATGTCCTACGAAGAAATGTTGAGGGAAATCGGACTGACGACACTGGAGGACAAGAGGGTCAGGGTAGACATGATAACAACATACAAAATAATGCGTGGAATAGACAAGGTGGACAAAGACAGGATGTTCCAGAGAGGGGACACACAAACAAGGGGTCATAATTGGAAGTTGAAGACTCAGACGAGTCACAGGGATGTTAGGAAGTACTTCTTCAGTCACAGAGTCGCCAGGAAGTGGAATAGCCTAGCAAGTGATGTAGTGGAGGCAGGAACCATACATAGCTTTAAGACAAGGTATGACAAAGCTCAGGAAGCAGAGAGAGAGGACCTAGTAGCGATCAGTGAAGAGGCGGGGCCGGGAGCTGAGTCTCGATCCCTGCAACCACAATTAGGTGAGTACACACACACACACACACACACACACACACACACACACACACACACACACACACACACACACACACACATACAGACACACACACACACATACAGACACACACACACACATACAGACGCACACACACATACAGACCCACACACATGCAAACATACACACGTACACACACACATACAGACACACACACATACAGACACACACACACACACAGACACACACACACACACACACACACACACACACACACACACACACACACACACACACACACACACACACACTCGCAAATACAACAGGCCTAGTGTCTAATCGACATGTGCCTAGGACAAAATGGTAACTAACACACAACAGGCCTAGTGTCTAATCGACATGTGCCTAGAGCAAAATGGTGACTAACACCTATCTCAGTAAGGAATCGTTCAGAACTTTGTACACCGTGTACATCAGGCCAATATTGGAGTATGTGCATCACCAGTTTGGAACTCACCTGGTCAGGCACGTAAGAAATTAGAGAAAGCGCAAAGGTTTGCAACAAGACTAGTCCCGGAGGAGACAAGTCCTATAAGGGAGACCTTAAGGGAAATCGACCTGACGACACTGGAGGATGTGAGGGATATTAAATACTGGGAGGAATTGACAAGGTGAATAGTCACAGTGGGAAGTTGAAGACTCAGATGAGTAACAGGGATGTTAGAAAGTATTTCTTCAGTCATAGAGTTGTCAGGAAGTGGAACAGTCTGGAGAGTGATGTAGCGGAGGCAGGATACATACATAACTTTAAGAAGAGATACGACAAAGCTCGTGGAGCAAGAAGAGAATGGAACTACTAGCGACCAGTGAAGAGGCTGAGCCAGGAGCTATGAATCGACCCCCTGTAACCACAATTAGGCAAGTACACACACACACACACGTACACATATATACATACATTCATACATCCCACACTGTTGATAGATACAACTAACAATGCTCCTGTCTGTGATACAAGAATTCTTGTTAGTTTAAGCATTTAACTAGATACCGTTCACTGGCAGCGCACACACACGTTCTCAGAAAAACTAATATGAAAAGAGAAAAATAGAAATGTTCTCTGGTCTTAATTGGCAGCGGGTGAGTTACCTGGCTGGGAGACTGGCAAGTCTTGAAGACATAACAGGTGAGTTACCTGGCTGGGAGACTGGCAAGTCTTGAAGACATAACAGGTGAGTTACCTGGCTGGGAGTCTGGTAAGTCTTGAAGACATAACAGGTGAGCTATCTGGCTGGGAGAATGGCAAGTACCTTTGCCTTTGATATACCTTTTATGAGTTTCGAGAGTCTCACTACTCTCGGAGCCCGGCCATGGGCCATTCTAGTCTAGTGCTTGCCTGGTCAACTAAACTGTTGCTGCTGGAGGTCCACTGCCTCACATATCCACCACAGCCTGGTTGAACTGGTACCTGGTGAAGATACCTGTCCAATTTCCTTTTGAAGACTTCTACTAACTTGTTTCCGCCGTATTTCTAGTAATGAAGACAATAACACATAAGTTAACTCACAGGGAAACTGACAGATAACAAAGTTGATAAACTCGGATTATGAAATAAATTTGTTGGAAACAATATTTGATGTAGAATAAATGAGAATTTAAAGTACACGGAATACAACAACTCTGCAAGTTGATGATTGATTCATCTTGCAAATTTCTATTGATATTTTATTTACACTTTATTTCCCCAGTGTCCTGCCCTTGTTCATATTCTGGAAGACTTTTACTCCAATTTAAGAGACTAGGGGGCGATGATACATAGGAATGGATCAGTAATAACAGTAATAACATAGTAAGCTGAAATTTAAAACTGGCATGTAAATTGACAAAGGATTAGCTGTGAGAGTTGAAAGTTGAGCTAGCGATGGAAATCGGAAAGCGAGGTTCGTAAGTCAAACAAATGTTTTAGTAGAGGAGGAGAATTGTGTGTCGTTGTGAATGGTAGATGTCAGTTAGAATTGAAACATGGACAGGGACACCGAATTGTTTTATAAAGCAGTAGAAGCTATAGTAGTGACTGAAACTTTAACAGTGTTAACAGCAACTGGGAATAACCGTAGGGACTAGGGAACAGTAGACGAACAGCAAATAACACAGGGAATGGGGAACAGCGACGATAATTGACAAGAATAGCGCCGTGTAGTGTGTGACAAGATGACACAGCACGTGTAATGTGTCACAAGATGACACAGCATGTGTAATGTGTCACACGATGACACAGTACAAGAGGAGTACACTACCAGGGAGTATATATTTAGCACACTTAATGTGCTGAAGTTCATAGTTTATATGTATGAAGGAGGCGACTTGGTTGTCCTGCGTTGCGTCTCAACTCACCACTCTTGAGTGGTAGTTCCATCTGATTAAGTAAATTTATTCAGACACATGTACACATACATACAGTTATCATACAATGTGTGAATAACCTAGAATAACCCAAAAAGTGACTTGTTTCCATTGGGGGTCTTTGTACATTGTCACTGTGCTCGCCTGTTTGCCTTTATGGGAGGGGTGTGACATGGAAAAGGAGCTTGTACCACAGCTCCTGACGCTGTTGTTTCATAAACTGTATTGACTGTTGGCACTTGTGCTCTGTCATGCCTACTCTTCAAACTTCAAACTGTGTAGAAAGTTTGACAATACCACTTTTGTCATCCAGTTCATTTCACTTGCTTACAGCCCTACGACTGAAGAAATACTTTCTAATGTCCCTGCAGGTGATCTGTCTTTTAACTTTTGATATATGCCTTTTGCAGACCGTCTCTTTGGATTAAAAGACCATGTAAATTCTTAAGAATAATAATGTAAGAAGATATATCATCTAGAAAGCACAGTAAGGTGATTGCAGTGAAGACCAGGATAATGACATAATGAATAATGAGAACCTTCAAGCCAAGGAAAGACCTACTAATATTATTACAGTCATAAAATCACTTGTGCTTTCACATCTAGAGTATTCTATGCTCACAACTTCTTTTTAGGCAGAAGAGTTATAGTGTGTCTATACTACTGCTGGGAAGTGCCCAGAGGTCACTAACTGTCCGCATGGAACAGAAAAGAGATACTAGATAATATATATATATATATATATATATATATATATATATATATATATATCTATATATATACACAAAACAACCACTCTGAAAGAATAGAGAAATTCCAAGCGCTTTCGTGACTACTCACATTATCAAGGAACTTGATAATGTGAGTAGTCACGAAAGCGCTTGGAATTTCTCTATTCTTTCAGAGTGGTTGTTTTGCATATTTTGAAATCACCTGTTTACTGTGATCTTATTGCATATATGTATATATATATATATGTATATTTATATATGTATATGTATATATATATATGTATATATATATGTATATATATATATATATGTATATATATATATGTATATTCAAAACAACCACTATGAAAGAGTAGTGAAACTCCAAGCGCTTTCGTGGCTACTCACATTGTCATAGTTCCTTGACAATGTGAGTAGTAACGAAAGCGCTTGGAATTTCACTACTCTTTCATAGTGGTTGTTTTGCATATTTTAAAATCACCTGTTTACTGTAATCTTATTGCATGCATATATATATATATATATATATATATATATATATATATATATATGTCGTGCCGAATATGTAAAACTGGTCAATTAGTAAGAACTCATTTAAAATTAAGTCCTTTCTGAAATTTTCTCTTTTACGGCTAAAGATATATTTTTTTCATTAATGTTGATGTAAAAATTTATAATTTTTCACCAAAAGAATCTTAGAAAATTTACCTAACCTTATTATAACAAAAACAATTTATTTTAGCCTAACCCAACTAAATATATTTTAGATTTGTTTACAGTAATTTAATACTAAACAAACCCAGTAAAAATTTTTTTTTCGTTAGGTTCAGAATGATTTTGGTGAAATTATTGCATACACAAATTTTCGCTTGTCCTACATGACAAGATGAGAGTTGCTATTTAAGCCAAGATCGCAAGTTCTGCCTATTCGGCACGACATTATATATATATATATATATATATATATATATATATATATATATATATATATATATATATATATATATATATATTTATATATATATATATATATATATATATATATATATATATATATATATATATATATATATATATATATATATATATATATATATAACACTTGAAGGTTAGGTTCTCAGTGTGCACACCAACAAAGTTCTGGACTGGTCAGATATAAGAGAAGCGTAAAATATACCTAATGAAAAAAGCGGTGTCATAGGAACAATCGGAGAATATTGTTGGTATCTGTGGTTGATGATTACTCTACATGCTTTCGTCAAATATAAAAAAATATTAGCAAAACAATGGTAGAAGTGTTCTTCAAGAAATTGAAGGACTCCCTACTGAAAGTGTCTAATCAGCCAGTTTGTGATGATCGCTGTGTGGACTAGCAACAGCCTAGTTGACCAGGTAGCCAACAAGAAATCCTGCCTTCAGTCCTGGCTACGAGTGTTGAAGAACCCTTGAAATGGTTCGCAGGTATGTACACCCTGGTCCGTTCATCTCAGTCTGTCCCTATCCGCTCCTCTGAGTGTTTTGCATGGCGTAATAATATCCTTGTTGATCCTTCTCTCGTTTCGTTTGGTTTATCCACTTCATTCTATCCACATACTGGACGGGACAAGTTGGCTGCAAACTGTTGGACTTGATCTTATGACAATGTTTCATCAGGCGAGAGCTTTATCGTGATGCCACATACCTTGTGATGGGCCTGACTCACGTTGTGTATTCGGTCATAAACGAGTCTTTATTAATATTGTTAGGAAGGCTCTAGAGATTTACAGTGTACCATACGTAATCTTCTGTCTTGATTGTTTGTGCTGGTGGTACTTTTCTTTCTCATTCTCTGCAGGTTGACTTGCTTGTAATATGGAGCATTTTTAATTAAGCAAAACTATGTACATCAACTGGGAGTGGGACAGAAGACATCCGGGTTGGTGGTGAGAGCGGGGAGGGGATGTTGAGGCTGGCGTTGGTGGTGGGTGTTGAGAGACCTGTGTTGGTGGTGGGGGAGGAGTCGGCATGTGCGCAATTGCTTATCTGTAGCAGTAGCAGATCTGTGCTAGTGGTGTCCTGTCTTCAGTAATTAAGATTATCATGTGTGTGTATACTGTGTATGTACCCATCTATTTGTACGCATTGATTTGTGGTTACTGGAGTCTAATCTTAGCTCCTGAAACTGACCGGATTCACTCTTACCTGGTTGTGTGCAGACTTCCTGTCAAAACTTCACAGCATGTGCAGTTTTGACATTCAGGCGTGGCCGCTACTGCATGTCTGCCACCAAAGATATACAGCCTTAATAAATCTGAACTTGTGGTCTGCCTGGATGATTCCGGAGAGCAGAGTTATAATCCTCAGGTAGCTAGAGCCAGACTGACGACTCTTCAACAATCCTCAGCTAGAATAGCACACTGCTCCAGGTATATTTATTCCAGATTAGGCTGCATATATATTATTGTAATCTTGGGGGAGCGCTAAACCCGTATGATTATACAGCGCATGTGGAGGGGGGGGGGGGTGGAAGGTAATCAGGCTCAAATTCAGAGATTGTGTTGGACTTCTGAAAGAGTCCCGAGAGATACTGTAGGTTTTAGAGTCAGTTCTGGAGTTGGTGGGTGAAGTCGTGTGGAAATTGCAGAACCACGGCAACCGGACGAGAGAGCCAAATGTGGAAGCAGCTTGGCGGGGTGTGTGGGGTTGTTCATTCATTGAACGTTAAGTTCACTCCTGACTCATAAAATGTTCAGAAACATGAATGATCACTGTGAGTACTGAACAATGAAGCTAGAACAGCGAGGAACAAACTGCACTCCTCTCTCCTTGTTTTTTCTCTGTAAATGTTAGTGTTTAACGTATTATTATTGTTGTTGTTTTTAAACTGTAGAGATGTATGTAGTTCACCTACATATTGACAATAATCCCTAGTTGTTATCTACTAACTTTGAAAGTTTGGAGAAGAACGAGCTTTTCGATAATTTTGTCAGCTTATTATGGATAGTTACGAATAGTTGGTGGACGGTTAACAGGTTGTGTTAGTTATGTCACTAGCCCAGTTACTAATGTCACCAGCCTAGTTAGTGACGTCATCAGCCTAGTTACTGATGCCACCAGCCTAATTAGTGATGTTAACAGCCCAGTTACCAATGTTATCAGCTTAGTGATGTTACCAGCCCAGTTACTGATGTTATCAGCCTAGTTAGTGATGTCACCGGCCTAGTTAGTGATGTCACCGGTCTAGTTAGTGATATCACTAGCCCAGCTAGTGACGTCACTAGCCCCGGATTGTGCTATTCACATGTTAACCTCACACCTCTTTTCCATACATGCTGGCTATGTATTCTAAATTAAATCACACACACACACACACACAGAGTGGACCCAGCAGAGGTCAGTGAAGAGGCGGGGCCAGGAGCTGTGAATCGACCCCTGCAACCACAAATAGGTAAGTACACACACAAACACACACCAGGCCAACTTGTAACTAACATACACACAAAACACACACACACACACACACACACACACAGGACAAAATGGTAACTAACACACACACATCTATACATACACACACACACATATACATACACACACACACACACACATACATACACACACACACACACACACACACACACACACACACACACACACACACACACAACACACACACATAACACACACACATAACACACACACATAACACACACACACATAACACACACACATAACACACGCACATAACACACGCACATAACACACACATCACACACACATCACACACACACATCATACACACACATCATACACACACATCACACACACATCACACACACATCACACACACATCACACACATATCACAAACACATCACACACACATCACACGCACACACACGCACACACACACGCACACACACACACACACACACACACGCACACACACACACACACACACACACACACACACACACACTCACATACAACAGGCCTAGTGTCTAATCGACATGTGCCTAGGACAAAATGGTAACTAACACACACACACACACACACACACACACACACACACGCACGCACGCACGCACGCACGCACACACACACACACACACACACACACACACACACACACACACACACACACACATGTGGGAGTTCGAACACGTGGATAGGGTAAAGTAATACTCACGTAGGCTGGAAGTACGTATAATTACAGATAATGTGGGGAGCGCCCAACAGCCTGCCTATCTCCTTGCTCACTCTCGTATAACTGACTGGCCGCCCACAGTACCCATATGTGAGGGGGTCTTTGAATACTGCTGTGGTCAGCACAATATGAATACAGCCAGTGACTCAGGCAGAGACGGTTGGTAGTGAGTCATCTACTGGTACACTGGTTACTGGTAACTGGTTACTACTACTGAGACACACACACACACACACACACACACACACACACACACACACACACACTTCAGCCACAGAGTAGTCAGTAAGTGGAATAGTTTGGGAAGCGATGTAGTGGAGGCAGGATCCATACATAGCTTTAAGCAGAGGTATGATAAAGCTCACGGCTCAGGGAGAGTGACCTAGTAGCGATCAGTGAAGAGGCGGGGCCAGGAGCTCGGATTCGACCCCCGCAACCTCAACTAGGTGAGTACAACTAGGTGAGTGAGTACACACACACACACACATACGTATAACAGGAAGGGCACTGCAATGGATCAGAGAATACCTGACAGGGAGGCAACAACGAGTCATGGTACGGGATAAGGTATCACCATGGGCACCTGTGACGAGCAGGGTCCCACAGGGGTCGGTCCTAGGACCAGTGCTATATTTGGTATTTGTGAATGACATGATGGAAGAGATAAACTCAGAGGTGTCCCTGTTCGCAGATGATGTGAAGTTAATGAGGAGAATTAAATCAGATGAGGATCAGGCAGGACTACAAAGAGAGCTGGACAGGCTGGACACGTGGACCAGCAACTGGCTTCTTGAATTCAACCCTGCCAAGTGCAAAGTCATGAAGATCGGAGAAGGGCAAAGAAGACCGCAGACAGAGTATAGGCTAGGTGGACAAATACTGCAAACCTCGCTCAAGGAGAAAGATCTTGGGGTGACCATAATACTGAGCATGTCTCCGGAGGTACACATCGACCAGATAACTGCTGCGGCATATGGGCGCCTGGCAAACCTGAGAATAGTGTTCCGATACCTTAGTAAGGAATCGTTCAAGACACTGTACACTGTGTACATCAGGCCCATACTGGAGCATGCAGCACCAGTTTGGAACCCACACCTGGTCAAGCACGTCAAGAAATTAGAGAAAATGCAAAGGTTTGCAACAAGGCTAGTTCCTTAGCTCAAGGGTATGTCCTACGAAGAAAGGTTGAGGGAAATCGGACTGACAACACTGGAGGAAAGGAGGGTCAGGGGAGACATGATAACTACATACAAAATACTGCGTGGAATAGATAAGGTGGACAGAGACAGGATTTTCCAGAGAGGGGACACACAAACAAGGGGTAACAATTGGAAGCTGAGGACTCAGACGAGTCACAGGGATGTTAGGAAGTATTTCTTCAGTCATAGAGTCGTCAGGAAGTGGAATAGCCTAGCAAGTGAAGTAGTGGAGGAAGGAACCATACATAGCTTTAAGACGAGGTATGACAAAGTTCAGGAAGCAGAGAGAGAGAGAGGAACTAGTAGCGATCAGTGAAGAGGCGGGACCAGGAGCTGAGTCCCGACCTTTGCAACCATAGTTAGGTGAGTACACACACACACATATCGATGTGATAACTTTCTGGTTGAAAATTAATAGTTTTCGGATGCGAGCCTTGGGTTTTTTGGGTATATGGTAGTCTGTGTTGGTTGCTAGCCCACGCCAAGTCGAGGCCTAATGAAGAAGTTGATGCGTTGGGAGGGGTGAAGCGTCACATGTAGGTCTGCTGAGTGAGGATGAAAGAGGGTCTTGTGGACCCAGCTCTAGGAGAAACAGGCCCACCAGAGGGCAGTACCAGGTCTAGGCATCATGGCGCGAAATACAAGTCTATATGGTGGAGTTACACGCTACCACACGGGTCACTGACGCTCATTCTTCTCCGTCCACTTCGCCACGAGGGACACTGCCGCCCACCCACTCCACGACGGACACTATTGCCCACTCCATCACAAAGGACACTGCTGCCCACACCCGCCTACTCCACCACCAGAGATTATAATGTAGTCACCTCACGTGAAGCAACAGCCAGTAGCCTCGTTGAAGAGCATTACGAAGGCCCTCACTATCGTGATGCTTGGCACGCACTCTATCACCGTCCCTCCTTCCATCTGTGGCACACACACACACACACCTTGTCAAGCACGTCAAGAAATTGAGAAAGTAAAAGTTTGCAACAAGACTAGTCCCGGAGCTAAGGGGTATGTCCTACGAGGAGAGGTTAATGGAAATCGACCTGGCAACACTGAAGAACAGGGAGGATAGTGAACACATAACAAATAAAATACTGAGAGGAACTGACAAGGTGGATACGGACAGGATGTTTCAGAGATGTGACACGGCAAGTAGGGGTCACAGTTGGAAGTTAAAGATTCAAACAAATCACAGGAATGTTCGGAAGTATTTCTTCAGTCACAGATTTGTCAGGAAGTGAAACAGCCTGGAGAGTGATGTAGTGGAGGCAGGATCCATACATAACTTTAAGAAGTATGATAAAGCTCATGGAACAGGGAGAGAGTGAACCTAGTAGCGACCAGCGAAAAGACAGGGTGAGGAGTTATGACTCGACCCGAAGCTTATGTGGACACCAGAGTAAAAGTGATTCCTGATGTAGTAGGTGTTGGTGGGCGGAGTGTTGCACTGCCACATCCATCCACGTGGGTGGGTGTGGTAGTACAGTCAGTGACGAATTAGAAATTTGTGCAGCACTTGGGTATCTTTATTGTGGAAAAGGCTTTGCCAACCAGTAGCTTCTTGAGGGCAATACAGAGAAGCTTAGTCAAAAATGAGAAGGAGTTCGAGGTTATCAGTCCCTCAGCCTGGGGTTGATGTGATCAATCCATCAATCTTGAATGATGGACGGATCACATCGACTCCAGGCTGAGGGACTGATTACGTCAAACTCCTCCTGATTTTCGACCATCCTTCTCTGTATTGGACTGAGGAAGCCACTGGTTGGCGAAAAGTTTCCACAATAAAAATACCTAAGCGTTGCACAAGTGTCTTAATTCATGAACCTGTCGGTTCTCTAAACCAGTAATCTACAGTACTGTCATCACACCCCTGTGTGTTCACTGCTTGAAAACAAGCAGGTGGCCTGGTTTAAGAGGGGTCCACGGGGGGGGGGAGGCGGTGACCCTTGAAGCCATCAACAGGTAGTCAACAGATAGAAGAGTAAGACACCTGGTCAATACCAGCAATATTTAATGATGTAGCGTTTCGCCAGCGCTTTAGGCTTTGTCTTGCTCCAAGTATGATGGACTGATCTCTCATTACTTCGTCTGCCACCAGCGCTGCTAGCTCTGTATTCGACTGATGAAGCCTGCAGCGCAGGCGAAACGTTTTATCAATGAAAATTCCTCGTGTGGTTCATGTGTTGGTATTGTATACCATTTGTAACATGTCAGCAGTTAAGTTCTCTTAGCAGTTTTCCTTATGTGTTTTGGTCGCCAGTAAACAACACAGTGGTAGCGTTTTGTTTGTCAGGAAACAGCACAGTCTCTCTTGACGTTAGTCTTCTTTGCATGATGACCCGCTAACTGGTCAAGCACCCGTTGGTCTACCCCATCTCTGTTTTCAATCCATTTGTAAAAAAAGAATCAGATGGTTCCAGTAAATGGATGAAGATGAGTTGTTTAATTAAAGCCTCGGACCTCTCGTACTAATAAGTTATCCCTTAATGTGTTTAGTGTACCCCGATTTCCATTAAAAGTATTTTGAACTACGTATGTTGCCTCCAGCATTGATGTATTATTATTATTATTATTATTATTATTATTATTATTATTATTATTATTATTATTATTGTTGTTGTTGTTGTTGTTGTTGTTTTCACGAGAAAACACTGAATCCGTAGAGGGATATACAGAGCCTGGAAAATCGAGGATAATGAGGACAGGTCCAAAGAAGGAGAAAGTAAAACCAATTTGTTGGATCAAGAGCCCTTTATAAACCTAAGGGCTAACTAACCCTCGAAGAGGCGGTGCTCTCGAAGACAGAAATAATGCTTGAGGACGCCGTTGTGGAGGTCAGAATTCTTTCCGGCTGATGATGTCTTCCTGCTGGCTGGAGTGATGCGGGAAATTGAGCTGCATTATAGAAAAAGAGTATTGGAAGTGGCTTTGAGAGGAAACTTGAAGCGTACGAGGCAGCCGCTCGGGTATTATCCCTCTGAGTGTATTAGCTCCGGTGCAGGGAACTCAGGGAGACAAACATGCACTTGTAATTTGTCTGATGGAGAGGATACGGGATTATACACAGGAGTTTACCTTTTAAGTCTCGACTGTATGGAGATATAGTCAAAATGGGATGCCGCCTCTTCTTCCCTTGCTCCACCTCTCCTTGTCCTTTGATCCCCCTCCTCATCCTTCTCTTCATATTTCTGCTATTCTTTTTCATCCTCTTCTAACTTCTCTTTCTTCCGTACACTTATTTCCAATTCCTCATTCTCTTTCTTCTACTCCTTCCCCAGCTTCTTTAACATTTCTTCCTCTGTCTCCTCTTTTAAATCATCGTACTCCTTGAATTCTTCCTCTTCCTCCTCCTCTAACTTCTCTCCACCCTTCTTTAATTTGGCTTCCTCCTCCTTACTCCTGGTCTTCCTCTTACTGTTGTTGTTGCTGCCACTTCGTGGTATCAGTGGTTATGACGTGAGGATGAGCCTCATCTGCTCTCTGATTGTCGCTTGCATTTGCAGTCGCAGCAGTTAGTGGTAAGGTTCAACTGGCCGTCACCAGTCCAGATTGTTAGTTGAAATTTCATTGCTCTCTCTCTCCTGTCAATGTCCTTCCCACCTACTGTTCCCACCTCCCTGTTTCTATTTTTCCAACCTACTGTCCTGCCTCGCTCCTTTCGTTGTATCTATCTTTCCTGCCTACCATCCTTCTTTGCTTCTCCCTGTGTCTGTCCTTCCCACCTACCATCTTTTCTTGTTACTCATTGTCTGTATCCCTTACATCTACCGTCCGGCTCTTCTCCCTGTGTGCATTCTTCGTAGATTCCGTCCTGCCTTACATATCCTTCCAACCAACCCTCCTGTTTTGCTCCTTTCTGTCTATATTTTGGCCAGCCTGCCTATCATTTATAGTGTCTTGAAGGGCACAAGAGCTAGAGCATGCCCACTAGCTGTTGGTCAGGTCAAGGTTTATATCACTCTAGATTGGGTCTCAGTTGAGGCTTTTAGTTAATGTTATATTATGGTCTATTCGAGTTTAGGGCTTTCCTGTGACATCAACAATACTAACAACAACAACAACAACAACAACAATAATAATGGAGTATAAGACGTTCTGCCGACAGTAGTGAAGAAAAAAAAAAGGCTGTGGAAAACGTTTTTATTGACTCATTTCATTCATGACTTGATAAATATCTGAACAGTTCAAAATGTTGTCCCAGTTGAAGCTTGTTCTGCAAAGTATCGTTTCTTCAATAATAATAATGATAATTATAATAGTACTGGTACAAGCGTGGTACCAACACTGTTGTATGAGTGTTAAGAATGGGTTTTAAATGTTCCCTTTGATATACCTTTGAAGAGTTTCGAGAGTTTACTCTCGGAGTCCGGCCATGGGCTGAAGATTCAGAGATTGGGAGGTGTGAGATTATCAAAAGTATTATTCAGAGGGCTGAGGAAGGGTTGTTGAGGTGATTTGGCCATTGAGATAGAATGGAGAAAGATAGGATAGCTAGGAGGGCTTATAAATCTTGGGTTTAAGGAAGTAGGAGCAGGGGTCGTCGTAAGAAAGGTTCGTGGGGGGGGGGTAAAAGTTTTGAGTGCTATGGGCTTGGATATGCAGTAGGCTTGTGTGAGCGTATTAGAGAGGAGTGGAGACAAGTGGTTTTTATGATTTGACGTGCTGTTAGAGTGTGAGCACGGTAACATATATGAAGGTATTCAGGGAAAAGTGTGAGCCGGGCTCGAGTCCTAGAGGTATGAAGTACAGTGCCTACACTGTACTTCATACCTCAGCACTGATGTTGCAGTTCTGACGGGCATCTGAACTGTGTTGTCAGCTCTCTTCTGGCGAGACAGTCATTGAATGAATGACGGTGAAAGAGTTTTCTTCTTTTTCGGATTACTCTACCTCGGTGGGAGACGGTCAGTGTGTTAAATAATAATAATAATAATAATAATAATAATAATAATAATAATAATATTAGTGGCAATTAGTACCCTCCAGTAAAACATCAGAGCCTGACTGGAGACTCTGTGGACCTCTATAACAGAAAGCCATTTCGACCAACAACTGATATCACAACTGCCGGGTTACGAATTCGAATCCCGATCACTTCTTAACAAAAACATATAGTTTTATTTAGGATATATTAAAGTAACTAAACCCAACCTGAGATAACTTAGATGAATTGAGAAGATATAGAAACTGACGCACTGTAATGTGTAAGAAATAAATTGGACTGGAGTAATCACTGTCATCCCAGGGGTAACGTAGTCGGCTTCCTAATTACTTCTGGCAGAGCTAATTAGTAAATGCCGCTCAACTGGCCACTTATAGTTTTGCACCACTTAACCAAATTCTTAACCTGAGCAATCAGTTAACCATTTAATTACGCAGGAGAGATAGAGTATAACCCCACGACATGGTAAGCTGTTTAGATTGCTCTCAGCCGACAGTGGGAGAGACATCTATCATCTGATAGTGGGAGAGACAACTACCATCTGACAGTGGGAGAGACAATTACCATCTGACAGTGGGAGAGACTACCATCTGACAGTGGGAGAGACAATTACCATCTGACAGTGGGAGAGACAATTACCATCTGACAGTGGGAGAGACAATTACCATCTGACAGTGGGAGAGACAGTTACCATCTGACAGTGGGAGAGACAACTACCATCTGACAGTGGGAGAGATAACTACCATCTGACAGTGGGAGAGAACTACCATCTGACAGTGGGAGAGACAACTACCATCTGACAGTGGGAGAGACAACTACCATCTGACAGTGGGAGAGACAGCTACCATCTGACAGTATGAGATACAACTTCCACTGACAGTGTGAGATACAACTACCATCTGACAGTGTGAGATACAACTACCATCTGACAGTGTGAGATACAACTACCATCTGACAGTGTGAGATACAACTACCATCTGACAGTGGGAGAGACAGCTACCATCTGACAGTGTGAGATACAACTACCATCTGACAGTGTGAGATACAACTACCATCTGACAGTGGGAGAGACAGCTACCATCTGACAGTGGGAGAGATAACTACCATCTGACAGTGTGAGAGACAACTACCATCTGACAGTGTGAGATACAATTACCATCTGACAGTGGGAGAGACAACTACCATCTGACAGTGTGAGATACAACTACCATCTGACAGTGTGAGATACAACTACCATCTGACAGTGTGAGATACAACTACCATCTGACAGTGGGAGAGACAGCTACCATCTGACAGTGTGAGATACAACTACCATCTGACAGTGTGAGATACAACTACCATCTAACAGTGTGAGATACAACTACCATCTGACAGTGTGAGATACAACTGCCATCTGACAGTGGGGGAGACAGCTACCATCTGACAGTGTGAGATACAACTACCACTGACAGTGGGAGAGACAGCTACCATCTGACAGTGTGAGATACAACTACCACTGACAGTGGGAGAGACAACTACCATCTGACAGTTGGAGAGACAACTGCCATCTGACAGTGGGAGAGATAACTACCATCTTGGTGTATAACCAGAGATACACGCCTCTGGGTGTATAACTTTGCCAGTTTGGTTGATACATGTGTTAGTCTTCACGAGTCAGTGACCTCAACCCTTGCAAGAGTTATAACTTATGTTAATTATATTAATGTATAATTCCAGCACATGTTTTTATATCTAGTTTATAATTATCTCTAATACATGTAGTTATTCCTCTCACTTCCTCATATATATGTCGTGCCGAATTGGTAAAACTTGCTATTTTGGTTTAAATAGCAACGCTCTTCTTGCCGAATAAGTCAAGCGAAAAATTGCGTATGCAGTAATTTCGCAAAAATCATTCTGAGCCTAACGAAAAAAACTGTATTTCATTGTGTTTGTTTATTATCAAATTATTATAAACTTATCTAAAGTACATTTAGTTGGATTAGGCTAAATTAAATTGTGCTTGGTATAATAAGATTAGGTAAGTTTTCTAAGGTTCTTTTGGTACAAAATTATTAATTTTTACATTAACATAATTGAAAAAAAATATCTTTAAACATATAAGAGAAAATTTTAGAAAGGAGTCAATTTTATATGAGGTTTTGCTAATTGACTAATTTTACCTCGTCGGCACGACATATATATATTGTTGTACTGGCCTGCCTCATGGTAAGCGAGAACCACATGACGCTTTAAACCACAGAACCACCCAACCCTACAAAAATGGCGCAGCCAGCACACAGCTAGCTGTTGGGCCGCCATCCGAGGGCATACGGAGGTGTGGGAGCTTCTAAGTTAATTTCATTCTCATCCCTGTTTGGTGTACTAGTCTCACGAGCAGTATTTATATATTATTGTAACCACGAACGAGTGGTATTGATCAATAACAACACTGCTCTACAATAATATATAAATACTGCTCGTGAGGCTAGTACACCAAACAGGGATGAGAATGAAATTAGCTTGGAAGCTCCCACACCTCCGTATGCCCTCGGATGGCGGCCCAACAGCTAGCTGTGTGCTGGCTGCGCCATTTTTGTAGGGTTGGGTGGTTCTGTGGTTTAAAGCGTCATGTGGTTCTCGCTTACCATGAGGCGCGCCAGTACAACATGGGTTCGAATCCTTGGCTAGCGCCGTGTTGTTAATGATCAATACCACTCGTTCGTGGTTACAATAATATATATATATATATATATATATATATATATATATATATATATATATATATATATATATATATATATATATATATATATATATATGCACACATACATACACACATACACACACACACACACACACACAACTAGGTATATACACACGCATTTACACCGACAGTACACACGCGCGGTCGCGTGCGCATTTTCCTCATTAATTTCACATCATCTGCGAACCTTTGACTTAGTATCCTCTGTCATGTCGTTCATGTTATGTATTACTTGATCCACTGTATTGCTTTCCCAGTAATTCCTCTCTGCTGCTCTATCTTCTGTGCCACCCCTTTCTCTCTTTCTCTTTCTCTCTCTCTTTTGCTCTCTCTCTCTCTCTCTCTCTCTCTCTCTCTCTCTCTCTCTCTCTCTCTCTCTCTCTCTCTCTCTCTCTCTCTCTCTCTCTCTCTTTTACACAGGGTTTGACAAGGTTAAGGATCCCTAGCTTTATTGACAAGCTATTGACAAGTTAAGGATTCCTAACTTTATTGGCAAGCTTAGAGTTATTACCTACATCAGCTCATTTGAAAGCATTTTTATTGTTATGAGACATACAAGTAGGGAACAGGATGAAGTTAGACTTTTGGTCTACCTATGGGCTCGCCACTCAGTGCCGTCCTGGCGAACTTATACATGGAACATCTGAAAGCCGAGCGTTTCTCCACCATTATTCCTTCGACTGTCACCTGGCTCCGTTATATTGACGACATTCTCCTCATAACTCCCAGGCGCTTCAACGTTCAAGCTCTCCAAGACAAGCTCAACCAGGTCGAGCCCTCAATCCAGTTCACACAAGAAGAAGTCGACAACACTCTTCCTTTCCTTGATGTTCTTCTCTGCAAAGCTGACCATGAACTTCGTTTTAAAGTCTATCGAAAACCAACCAACCAAAACGATCTTCTCCACTTCTACTCTCACCACGACACCAAAACTAAACGTGGTGTAATTATAGGCTTCTTCCTGTGCGCACTCAGAATCTGCAGCAATGAGTTCCTTGAGGAAGAATGCACTATAATTGAACAAGTATTTTCTAAACTCCACTATCCTCGTCACTTCATCAGAGACTGCAGACGGCGGGCATTAAACATCTTCAACACACCCAGAGAAGACACTGCCGAGAAGAGATACATAGTCCTCCCCACCAACTCCATTGCCAAACATATTTCCAACATCTTTTCCAATACATCATTCCAAGTATCTACCTCCACAACCACGACCATCAAGGACATTACCAGTAGTAGACAGGACAAGCTTCCATCCTCTGCAGGGGTATACATAATCCCTTGTAATGGCTGCAACAAATTATACGTGGGCGAAATATCAAGAGACCTCCAAACACGTATTTCAGAACACCAGTACGCAAGCAGGACTGACGATACAAGGAATGCCTGTGCACAACATCGCAATTCACACAACCATTTAATTAACTACAGAAACTCAAGGCTTATCGCCACAGAAGACAACACTCAATACCGAAGAATCCTGGAATCATCGCTTATATCTATAACCAACAATTTCAACCAGAACAATGGCTTCTATAACATAGCTGAACCACTTGCCAAGAAACTTCATCGGTATCCCACATAAGAACATAGAACACTGCAGAAGGTCTGCTCACATCTTATCCAATACCCCTTCCAAGCTACCCAAGATTTTAGACTCTATAACCCCACCCGGTAGATCATTAGATGCAGCATTCTCCACCTGACCTCAACATTCTGAACCTGACTATAAATACTCACGTACCTTCCACCCCAGGTAGATCTGTTTGTGACACTTGTGCAAAACCATTCACCACACAGATCTGTTTGTGACTTGAAAAAGCCCACTGTGTGGGCGAAACGTTGTCAATAAAGGATCACATTAAACTGCATATGTGTTTATGTTTCCATTGTGTCGGTATTTTATACCATTTATTTTCTTCTTCATTTGATCAACTGACTTTATCTCGTTGACATCATTATGCTGTACGAATGTGTTCCATACCCGAGTCATCCTGGGTATATATGATCTAAGATGGAGTGATGTTCTGGAGAAGGGTACAGCCAGAGTGAAGTTGCTGCTTTCTGCCCTTCTTGTGGCATAAAAGCTTGTTCACGCTCTCTCTCTCTCTCGCTCCCCTGCCTTACTTTTGTTACCTTATCATAAAACTTCAGCAGATTTTGTGAGACAGAATTTGCCATATCGAAAACTGTGCTGGTTGTTGTGTATGAATCCACTCTTTGCCAGGTGTTCCATTACTCTTCTGATAATCTTCGCCATAATCTTACCTACTATGATGCTTTCTCTCTCTCTCTCTCTCTCTCTCTCTCTCTCTCTCTCTCTCTCTCTCTCTCTCTCTCTCTCTGTAAAGTAGCACTGAACTAATCTAGGGCAACGAATTGGAAATGTGGCAGAATATAGTGAGAGAATATAGTGACAATAAAGTTGAAGAATATTGTGATATAATATAGTAACAGTATAGTGACAGAAGATAGTGATGTAATATAATGACAGTATATAGTAGTAGAAAATAGTGAAGATTCAAGAATCAACCATTCTACCCCAACTATCCCACTGTGCTCCCCCCCCCCCGCACCACATCCCCTATCCTACCATCAGGATGAACAGTGAACACAGGCCCTAGACAATGAAGGCGGGGGAGAGGGGATAAACAGGTGTGTCTGGAGGTTAAGGGGGGAGGGGTGTTGGGAGAGAGAGAGAGGGAGAGAGAGAGAGAGAGAGAGAGAGAGAGAGAGAGAGAGAGAGAGAGAGAGAGAGAGAGAGAGAGAGAGAGAGAGAGAGAGAGAGAGAGAGAGAACCTTTCTGGCATAGCTGATATTGTAACCCATCATGTCTTTGTTCTTTGTATTGTTTGTTTCCTTGTTCTTTATATTGTGTGTTTGTATTGTTTATTTGTTTTTTGTTCTTTGCATTATTTCTTTGTTTTTTGTATTGTGTCTTTGTTCTTTGCATTCTTTTCTTTGTTCTTTATATTTTTGTCTTTTTTCCCCATTCACCATACAGTGTCACCAGGGGTGTGGGGTGTACTCACCCTCCCATACAAAGACAGTACCTGTAGGGGTTGGAGTTTACAGTACTACGTCGTAGCATTCGCGATTAAATCATGTGCTCTCTTTGTGCTGGTGTGTGTGTGTGTGTGTGTGTGTATATATATATATATATATATATATATATATATATATATATATATACACACACACATGTGTGTGCGTGGTTAGATATCTTATCCATGTTTCTCTGCCTCATCACTTTTCTTTCCTCTGCCTCCTATATATAATTTCTCTCGACTCCTCTCTGGGATGATGTCGCTATCTTTATGAGAATTTCATTTCTCCTTTGTATTAGATAGGCTATCCTGAGAGAGATGGTAATTCCCAAGTGACAATAACTTCAATTATACTGGAAGGAAACCTTTGAAGCTGCCGAAGCTTACGAATCCTTGCTTGAATAATTGACGATATCTTTATTGCCTTACTGAAGCTTTCCAGATTTCAAAACTTGTATGAGCCTCAGCTTACATGATGGAATATGACAGGGAAACATATCTAGCTTTTGTTCCCACTGTGTAATTATCTTATAGACTTATGTATCAACACGCTGCTGATGTTTGCCAGCAGTTTCTGGATAACAAAGTTAATATTCCTCATAAAAACCTTCATTGTCTTCTCCCCTGTGTACTAGTGACCTCAAACACTCTACTCCATGCCTTTAGTCTTCCTTCCACGAGGCAGCAGAATGTAAACGCAGATCCTTATTCCTAAGGGAATTAAGTGCAGTCTTGCTTACTCATCTTCTACCCTCTTGACATGTTGGTTCAGAAAATTCCTATGTGGTGAGTGTATTAGTTTTTTCTGGGTGCCATTTCTTCTTGGTGACACAGCTCCCTCCTCCATGATGAGTATCATTGCCCATTGTTGTTATTGTTGTGAACGTTATAAATATTTTGGTCTTCCTGGTCATTAATGGTCCTGCTATTTAATCAGCGAAATCTTGGTAATCTAGGATCACCGCTTCCTGAATTTCGAATTCATGTTTATTCATTGGACGAAGCTTCACTTCTAAATAAATTCATCTAACTTAGATAAGTAAGGATTTCCACATGTATAAACTAAAGATAAGTTCAAATGTAAAATGAATGTTTATCAACTATAAATAACATTTGTGCATGTAACATCATGAATACGATTGAATACTGTTTGCTGTTATTCTAGCACTACTTACTCCACAAAAAGCTAATCAGTAATGAAAGATAAATAATCACAATAATATAACCTAAATAAACCTAAGTACGAACATTAGCTAAGAATATCATAAAAAATTAACGATCCACGAATGCTGTAAAATAATTATAAATGTTACTTATATCTGGAAGAAAATATTTTTTTTTTTCGAAGTATCATTCGTCTATATTGAAAATCGTACTTTTGTAAGTTAAATGACTTAGGAAGCAGAGGACAGGTTGTTATGGTTGTGTGGCTCAAGTTTCAGCTTTTGGTCTCGACTCTCAGCAACTGACAACTGCTCACAATAATTACTTGCTTCTGTTAGTCAATCAGTCCTATTCATAGAACAGCGTATTGGGTCTGCTTCCTTCCATTTCATCCAAGACGCTTTGGTTCCTAGCCACCGCCAGGTTGCAGAAGTGCTACCCTCATTTGTTTGTCATTAATTTGCATTTTTTGCGTTCCTTCTTCCCGAGTAAAAATCTTGAATTCAGTTCCAGGCATGTCACTATATGGCACCTTTCCTGTCATTCCTGTCAACTCTTCTTATGAGGTATATACATCATCAGGTGCCGTCCTTCAGTTCAGCATTATATAACTTCACCCACATCTCTCCTTCTAGCTTCGTGCCTCAGGGCTTTTTTTTTTATCACCAGTATCTTATATTTCATTTATTTCCGTTGTGGTATGTTATAATCGGTTGTTTTTGTATGGATGGAGGACCTAACCTAACATTATCGAAAAATTGTTGTCAAAGGTGTGTGAGAAACCCACATTGATTCTCATGGAAGTTAAGATGATGGGTTGGTTGACCAGTCACAATACGACAGTAATGTCGTGCACAAAATTTACTTTATCCTCCAGATTATTGGTTGTTGTTTACGAGAGTATCTCTCTCTACTGAGTTGTATTTGCGGGTGTCGAGACCAAGTTCCTGGTCACTCCTCCTTGACCACTTTGATAGGCATCACTGATTTCTGGCCTCTTGGGCCATATCATATCTACTCCTGAAGCTGTGTATTGAGCTTATCTCCACCACTTCCTCGTCCAAATCATTACATTTTTCAAGCACCCTATGACTCAAGAAGTACCTCCTTCCATTCCTATGGCTCATCTGTGTTTTCAGCGTCCACCTGTACTTGCTTGACTCTGGATCTCATAATTCATGTAGTCTGTCCTTATCTGCCCTGTCTGTCTCTCTGAGGATTATATATGTCGTAATCATGTCTTCCCTTATAAATCTCTCTGCTAGGGTTGTCAGCTATCAGCTTTAGTTTCTTTAACCTCTCCTCGTACTGCATCTCTCTCAGTTCTGGCACTCGCCCGGTTGCAAGCCTTTGAGAACTTTTCGAAGTTTTTACTTGCTTGACTAAGTGTAGGCTCCATGCTGGGGCCGCGTACTGAATTATTGGCCTATCATATGTTGTATATAAGCCTTTGAAGGATTATTAAAGCTGCTGAATGCTATTCAGAGGTTTAATAATCTTGCGTATGCCGCTGACGTTATACAGTTTATATGTATTTCTAGTCAATAAAGCATTTAAATTGCTGGGAACGACTCCCACTCCTAGATATGTACTCGCTTGACGGGAGGAGAGAGTAAAAAAG
>NW_027196438.1:50000-52500 GCF_038502225.1 Cherax quadricarinatus
GCACAGATAAGAAGGGAGGCTCAGAGACAATATGAAAATGACATAGCATCAAAAGTAAAGACTGACCCGAAGCTGTTGTACAGCCACATCAGGAGGAAAACAACAGTCAAGGACCAGGTAATCAGACTGAGGAAGGGTGATGGGGAATTCACAAGAAACGACCGAGAGGTATGTCAGGAGCTCAACACAAGATTTAAAGAGGTATTTACAGTGGAAACCAGTAGGACTCCAAGAAATCAGAGCAGGGGGGCACACCAGCAAGTGCTGGATGAGGTACATATAACCAAGGAGGAGGTGAAGAAGCTGCTATGCGAACTTGACACCTCAAAGGCGGTGGGACAAGACAACATCTCTCCATGGGTCCTTAAAGAGGGAGCAGAGATATTGTGTGAGCCATTAACAAAGATCTTCAACACATCATTTGAAACTGGGCAACTCCCTGAGGTATGGAAAATGGCAAATGTATTCCCAATTTTTAAAAAGGGAGACAGACATGAGGCACTAAACTACAGACCTGTATCACTAACGTGTATAGTATGCAAGGTCATGGAGAAGATCATCAGGAGGAGAGTGGTGGGGCACCTGGAAAGAAACAAGTGTATAATTGACAACCAGCACGGTTTCAGGGAAGGAAAATCCTGTGTCACAAACCTACTAGAGTTTTATGACAAGGTGACAGAAGTAAGACAAGAGAGAGAGGGGTGGATCGACTGCATATTTTTGGACTGCAAGAAGGCCTTCGACACAGTTCCTCACAAGAGGTTACTGCAAAAGCTAGAGGATCAGGCACACATAACAGGAAAGGCACTGCAATGGATCAGAGAATATCTGACAGGGAGGCAACCACGAGTCATGGTACGCGACGAGGTGTCAAGAGTGGGCGCCTGTGACAAGCGGGGTTCCACAGGGGTCAGTCCTAGGACCTGTGCTGTTCTTGGTATATGTGAACGACATAACGGAAGGGATAGACTCAGAAGTGTCCTTGTTTGCAGATGATGCGAAGTTAATGAGAAGAATCAAATCGGATGAGGATCAGGCAGGACTACAAAGAGACCTGGACAGGCTACAAGCCTGGTCCAGCAACTGGCTCCTTGAATTTAACCCTGCCAAATGCAAAGTCATGAAGATTGGGGAAGGGGAAAGAAGACCGCAGACACAATATAGTTTAGATGGCCAAAGACTGCAAACCTCACTCAAGGAAAAAGATCTGGGGGTGAGTATAACACCGAGCATATCTCCTGAGGCGCACATCAGTCAGATAACTGCTGCAGCATACGGGCGTCTGGCAAACCTACGGATAGCGTTCCGACACCTCAGTAAGGATTCGTTTAAGACTCTGCATACCATCTACGTCAGGCCCATACTGGAGTATGCAGCACCAGTTTGGAATCCACACCTAGTCAAGCACGTCAAGAAATTAGAGAAAGTGCAAAGGTTTGCAACAAGACTAGTCCCAGAGCTACGGGGATTGTCCTACGAAGAAAGGTTGAGGGAAATCGGCCTGACGACACTGGAGGACAGGAGGGTCAGGGGAGACATGATAACGATATATAAAATACTGCGCGGAATAGACAAGGTGGACAAAGACGGGATGTTCGAGAGATGGGACACAGACACAAGAGGTCACAATTGGAAGTTGAAGACTCAGATGAATCAAAGGGATGTTAGGAAGTATTTCTTCAGTCATAGAGTAGTCAGGCCATGGAATAGACTAGAAAGTGATGTAATGGAGGCAGGAACCATACATAGTTTTAAGGCGAGGTATGATAGAGCTCATGGGACAGGGAGAGAGAGGACCTAGTAGCAATCAGCGAAGAGGCGGGGCCAGGAGCTGTGACTCGACCCCTGCAACCACAAATAGGTGAGTACAAATAGATGAGTACACACACACACACACACACACAACTAACACACACACACACACAGTGTCACATTTGGAAGTTGAAGACTCAGATGAGTCAAAGGGATGTTAGGAAGTTTTTCTTCAGTAATAGAGTTGTCAGGCAGTGGAATATTGTGGCAAGTGATGTAGTGGAGGCAGGAACCATACATAGTTTTAAGACGAGGTATGATAAAGGTCATGGAGCAAGGAGAGAGAGAGGACCTAGTAGCGACCAGTGAGAGCCGGGGCCAGGAGCTGAGCCTCGACCCCTGCAACCACAGTTAAGTGAGTACACACACACACCAGGCTGTGTCTACCGACAAGCGCCTTTGTCAACTGGTAACTAACATATACAATAGGCCTAGTGTCTATCGACATGTGCCTAGGACAGAATGGTAACTAACACACACATAACACACACACACACACACACACACACACACACACACACACACACACACACACACACACACACACACACACACACACACACACACACACACACACACACACATAACACACACACATACACACACACACACACACACACACACACACACACACACACACACACAAAGGCAATGGGGCCAGATAACATCTCCCCATGGGTATTGAGAG
>NW_027196438.1:57500-91287 GCF_038502225.1 Cherax quadricarinatus
ACACACACACACACACACACACACACACACACGCACACGCACACACACATACACACACGCACACACACACACACACATACACACATACACACACACACAACTAACACACACACACACACGTGTGCCTTGTTCTTACTCTCCTGCAATAACTTTATTTAACTCCTGTGAACGGCATAGCGTTCAGGGGCGGACATACTTCCTGGACGCTGGTTTCCTTATTTACGATGACAGGTATTGCCCACAAATATCCTACAAAACCATTTGGTGCACAGCAGACATTTGTTATAACTACGTTTCGCTCTGGATATAACTTTATTATTTAAGAAAACTCTACACCGAGCTTTCTCTTCTGAATCTAAACTTATCCAGTTTGAATCCATTATTTTGAGTATTTTTCACCATACTGCCTCTCTTCACATCTGTAACCCCGCACCTGGTGTCTCTTGAACAGCTAGGGGCAAAAACTGCCTAGAAGGAATTTTAACCCCGTGGTGACTCACTCTGACACCTACACAGTGTCGTGTCTTGATGCCCCACTTGGTGGTGCTCTGACAGCAACTGGCAACTTCTGCAATACTTCGTAACCTCATGCAACTGCTCATCTAGCAGCAACCTAGGAGGTATTAGAGACACAGGGGGCACTGTTATTGTCTTTGTAAGGTCTTGACCTGCGCAGCCCAGCCTGAGATCACGTCCGGTCAACCAGCTTAGCTGCCTATAAGTCCACATAGATATCATAAGCCGGATGTTCCGGCACTTGTAGCAGGAAGTTGTCCAGTTTCTTCTTGAGAACTTATTTCTTTATGGTCAATATATACTTAGAGTTTGAGTGAAATACTAGGTTAGGTTAGGTTTTGTTTATTAGATTAGTTTTTTTAGTTACCAAAGATGTTTTTTCTCCATAGGCCCAAGATATATAATTGTTTCCATTGGACAACCCATTTAATATTCTAAAATTTACATTAAAAAAAAAAAAAAACAAGCAGCTAAAGTAAACAATTTGTTTTTTTTAACAATTTGCTCATAAAGTAACAATGGCTTTTGCAAAATCCACTTATGAATATAAACTGTAGACTATAAATTATCACCTAACTCCTGATGTCTGATTATATGATGAAGAGTCTTGGTACATGCATGTTGTGATGTTGCTTCAGCTGTAGTCATTCAGTTGAGTTGAAATGAAAGGGAATTAGTGGGTTGTTACAGAAGTTTCTTGTTTCTTCATCGTGGGGGAAGACTTAAAGCACTGGGCCTTGGACGTGGGTGGACCACCAAACTAATAGAGGCTTAAGATTGAAGTATAAAATAATAACTGGAAATATAGCTGTCACCCAGTGTAGTTTGTCTTCCTTTTTTTCATAGTTGCGTAATAGATCATTGTGAGGTGGCCCTTTATGTAGCATATTATTCCCCTCCCAGTAACCTTGTATAAGTGGTACTTCACTAATAGTTGTGTATTCTTCATAGTTTCATTATTAGAATTACATGGTGAAAATCTGGTATACAAGACCCACAAGTTGTGGTTAAAGACACTTGAGCAAACACTGAGCACATTTATCATGGGAAATTTTTCAATTCTTGGACCATGTTCACTCCAAACATTCATCGGCGTGAATAAAGTCCCAGTACTAAATCGTTTCCATAATAAAATGTTTTTATAAGTGTTTGTTCATGTATTTCAACACAGTGAGTGCGATAATTGTATTCCTTCATGCGTCTCAATATTATTTTACCCAGGATAATTTCACTGACAATCAAAGGCTGATGAAATGGAGTATAAGAGGTGTAAAGTGTTTTATAAGTAGGTGAAGAGGGATCGGTTGACAAGGTTGACACTGTTTTTCAAACTATACCCATCCCGCCCCCTCCTTTACTCTTCACTGAGTTTATTCCTTGGATGACATTACACCTTGAAGCCAGCACTGTGCCATGCACACCACACTGTGCCATGCACACCACACTATGCCACGCACACCACACTGTGTCATGCACACCACACTGTGGCATGTACACCACACTATGCCACGCACGCCATACTGTGTCATGCACACCACACTGTGTCATGTACAACACACTGCCAGGGAATGCCAGCGCCTCCCACTAACAGAAGGGCCTCAGACTGAGCGTGAGAGAGGTTGTGATGCCGTCGTGGGAGAGAGATGCTTATCTCGTTCAAACCACTCTGCTCACACTCTTAAATCCTAATCCATTAAGACCATTTCGTTTTTGAAGCCTCAGATTTTCATTCAGAACCATTTTTATTTATATTTATGTGAAGCGCTAAATCCACAAGGGTAATGCAGCGCAAGGGATAGTAGAAATTCTCATCCACCTCGTGGCTAAAGGAAGAGTAACGCCCTATTTACATGGACTCGCCTAGTTGGCTGCAGTGCCAGGTCGTCTGCAGTGACAGGTCGTCTGCAGTGCCAGGTCGTCTGCAGTGACAGGTCGTCTGCGGAGTATGAAAGTTGACTTGCTCTGCCTTGCTAACCCGAGATGTGATGCGCTGAGAGAGCTGTTGAATGCCTCACAGGAATACTCCCTCACAGTCGTCACTGTGTATACAATATGCATTGTAAAATACTCTCAGTGGTTCAACAGGTATCTAGGGCCATAACCGCCCTTCATGGTATAACGACCCTCCGTAACACCCCTTCAGTGCTATAATGACCCTCTAATTTTATAATAATTCACTGTAACGACCCTCCACGTGCGTTGTCGACCCTCCAGGATCATAATTATTAATATCATTAATAAAATAAACAACAAGAGAAAGGGCTTAACATTTATTGAAGTGCAGCGTAGCCGACAAATGGGAAATTATAGCAAAAAGAGACCTGTATTAGCACGACTCTACTCATGCATGAGGCTTTATCAAATACATTGAAAATAAATAGCTATATATATATATATATATATATATATATATATATATATATATATATATATATATATATATATATATATATATATATATATACTATATGCAAAACAACCACTCTGAAAGAATAGAGAAATTCCAAGCGCTTTCGTGACTACTCACATTGTCAAGGAACTATGAAAGTAAAGCATCCAAGGAAGGTATATAAGGGGTCTGGCCAACACCTCACTATCAGATCCCACAACGGTTAAACACCTGATGCGCACTGGCCCAACTGGACAGGTCCTTTGCATAACCCACCAACAAACTATTCTACCCAAGAAAATTTTTAAAATTATTATTTGTCCAGTGTATTATTAAATTCTTCCCAAATTCTACTAATTATAAATGGATCTAATTTATATAAACCAAAGGAAATATTCATATTATTGTCAAAACTGCTTTTTATGAAACAAGATTCAATTATAATCCTGTCGACCATGGACTTGCTTGATACTACTTTCTCAAGTTCATGGTCGACAGGAATATAATTGGTTTAGAAAGACACGTAAGCAAACACTATGACATATTTATTAGAAAACGTTTCGGTCCTGGGACCTTGATCACTTCTAACATACAGAGGTAGAAAGGCATTATATATATAGACGGAGAGTGAGGTGTGACGCACGTGACCTGAGGAATGTCATAAGAACATAAGAATGGAGGAACACTAGAAGGCCTACTGGCCCATGCGAGGCAGGTCCTTATCAAAACAACCTCTGCCTATGATGAGGACGGGTAGACGATGAAATCATGTGACTCCTGTGTTGTTGGGTTGGTGGTGCTTAAGTATCATGTATGCCAATGTTTTTGAAATTTTGTAGTTTCCAGTGTTGCGTTCTATAGTGTCGGTGACGGCGATTAGTAAGGCTTCTAAGCACCGTCGGCGTCTGAGGTCTGGTTCGGTGAGAACGAGTTGTGCCTCATTCCAGTTCATCAAATGTCCCGTGGAGTCTCTGTGGAGGACACAGGCGTACCTTACATCGTCTCTGTTAGAGGCATTTCGATGCTCATTCAAGCGGACTGCAAGATCTCTGCCTGTCTCGCCTACATATTTCTTGGGACAGAACCCACAGGGAATAGTGTAGACGCCTGCTGTAGAAGTTAGAGGTGTGGGGCTGCGTTTCGTAGTGAGGTCTTTGATAGATGATGTGTTTATGGTGGAAACGTTGATGTTACTCATAGCAAGTGCCCGGCGAGTATTCGTGGCAACATCACCACATGGGAGTACTATGAACTGCTTAGGGGGCTGTTCCATGGGCGGTTTGTTGAGAATAGCTTGTGCCTTAAGTCTGCAATCTCGGATGAAGAAAGATGGGAACTGAAGACGTGTAAAGGCTTGTGTTATGTAAGTGCATTCTTCTTCTAGAAAACAAGGGCTGGAGATGAGAAGAGCTCTCAAGAAGAAGCCAATGAGGACTCCTCTCTTAGTGCGGGTGTCTTGGTGTGAATAAAAGTGTATAAGATCGTCCTTGTTGGTAGGTTTTCTATACACTTTGAAGAAAAGTTTGTCACTGTCGGGAGATCTGCACAGTAGAACGTCGAGGAAAGGAAGTTTGCCATCATTTTCGAGTTCAAGTGTAAACTTTATTGATGGTTCAACTGCATTGATCTTGTTGAGAAGGGCCTGGATATTGAGACGTCTCGAATAGAAAACCAATACATCATCAACGTATCTTAGCCAGGTAACGGTGTTGGGAATGAGGGTGCTGAATTTCTCTGTCTCCAGGTTTTCCATGAAGAGGTTGGCAAGCACAGCACTGAGCGGGCTGCCCATTGCCATCCCAAAGCACTGTTTGTAACAAACCGCAAATGGAACAGCCCCCTAAGCAGTTCATAGTACTCCCATGTGGTGATGTTGCCACGAATACTCGCCGGGCACTTGCTATGAGTAACATCAACGTTTCCACCATAAACACATCATCTATCAAAGACCTCACTACGAAACGCAGCCCCACACCTCTTAACTTCTACAGCAGGCGTCTACACTATCCCCTGTGGGTTCTGTCCCAAGAAATATGTAGGCGAGACAGGCAGAGATCTTGCAGTCCGCTTGAATGAGCATCGAAATGCCTCTAACAGAGACGATGTAAGGTACGCCTGTGTCCTCCACAGAGACTCCACGGGACATTTGATGAACTGGAATGAGGCACAACTCGTTCTCACCGAACCAGACCTCAGACGCCGACGGTGCCTAGAAGCCTCACTAATCGCCGTCACCGACACTATAGAACGCAACACTGGAAACTACAAAATTTCAAAAACATTGGCATTCATGATACTTAAGCACCACCAACCCAACAACACAGGAGTCACATGATTTCATCGTCTACCAGTCCTCATCATAGGCAGAGGTTGTTTTGATAAGGACCTACCTCACATGGGCCAGTAGGCCTTCTACAGTGTTCCTCCATTCTTATGTTCTTATGACATTCCTCAGGTCACGTGCGTCACACCTCACTCTCCGTCTATATATATAATGCCTTTCTACCTCTGTATGTTAGAAGTGATCAAGGTCCCAGGACCGAAACGTTTTCTAATAAATATGTCATAGTGTTTGCTTACGTGTCTTTCTAAACCAACTTTTCGGTATTTATTACCAAGGTTTATACCAGGAATATAATTGAATCTTGTTTCATAAAAAGCAGTTTTGACAATAATATGAATATTTCCTTTGGTTTATATAAATTAGATCCATTTATAATTAATAGAATTTGGGAAGAATTTAATAATACACTGGACAAATAATAATTTTAAAAATTTTCTTGGGTAGAATAGTTTGTTGGTGGGTTGTGCAAAGGACCTGTCCAGTTGGGCTGGCGCGCGTCAGGTGTTTAACCGTTGTGGGATCTGATGGTGAGGTGTTGGCCAGACCCCTTATATACCTTCCTTGGATGCTTTACTTTCATAGTTCCTTGACAATGTGAGTAGTCACGAAAGCGCTTGGAATTTCTCTATTCTTTCAGAGTGGTTGTTTTGCATATTCTGAAATCACCTGTTTACTGTGATCTTATTGCGCATATATATATATATATATATATATATATATATATATATATATATATATATATATATATATATATATATATATATATTATATATATATTAGGGTTATAACTTTTTTACTTTTTTTTCCAGATAAAACATCTGTGTCATAAATCGATGAACTTTCGTTTAAAAGCAATGAAAAAGTCCCTAATTCCTCTCAGTTTTCAGAAAAGGTCACCCTTAAATAAAAACTATGTATCACCATACTGTGCGTTACTACTCATAGGTAACAACTCAGGAAAGTACTAATTGGCAACTCAAATTAATGAAAAAAGTTGATCACCATATATTTACGTTACTATTCATAAATAGCAACTCAGAAAATTACTAATTGGCAACTCTATATACTGGCATCTATTATTGTTGTTATCATTTTCTCATTGTATTTCACAGAGGAGTGTAACAGTGAGCACCGCTTGTCAGACAATATATTTACATGTATAGCCATTTGTATCCTAACTGGTATAGAATTATGAGGAACTGAAGGCACAGTTTGTTAATGGAACAGAAGAGATCCTCCATAAATCAGGATGGAGAGATGATACGAAGTTTCTGTACCATCTAACACGAGTGTTTAGATTCGTTGAAGAAAAAGGTCACTTTCCTTTGATTAGCTTTCAGAAAATTCCAAACATCAGCAATGCCAGGTGGAATTCAAGAGCCATTCTAGCTATTCTTGCATTTATTCTTGTACCTACAAGACGGAAGACTTTGAAGATATTCAGATTAATTTCATACACCTGGACAGAGTATTGGTTTACTGATCAGATGTATGATGAAAATGACTTCAAGAATTTGTCATAAATATTGAAACCTTACAAAGAAGCACTGAACTCAGTATACCAAGAAGTAATCAGTGTGCTGAACGTGCAGGAACTGTATACTGCCTGCAGAAACAAAAACAAACTGCAACTTCGGTTTATTCTAAGCAGTAAGTAGTAATATATGTATAAATATGATAATGATGCTGTAAGCTGTTTTATTTGCTATTAATGTTACATGCAATATGCATTTAAGACTTCTTTTCGTTACTCGTTTTTTTTCATTTAGGGGTGACATTTTCTAAAAAGATATTGAAATGAAAGGTCATTTCTTTGCTTTTAGGCAAAAGTTCATCTGATTAAGGTACAGGAATATTACGTTGTAAAGAAGTTATAATCCTAAGATATATATATATATATATATATATATATATATATATATATATATATATATATATATATATATATATATATATATATATATATATATATATATATATATAGTGTATATATATATATATATATATATATATATATGTATATATATATATATATATATATATATATATATATATATATATATATATATATATATATATATATATATATATATATATATATATATATATATATATATATATATATATATATATATATATATATATATATATATATATATATATATATATATATATATATATATATATCTCAATCGGTGCACCACTCGGAAAGAAGCGGAGGTATACACAAAGATCGAGGTCATTAGGATTCGAACCCACGTTTGGACGTTATCCACAAGTGTGGCTTAGCTCCCTACGTGACGCTTTAGACTACTCAGCTACAGATACCTCAACATGATTAGTTGCCTGATTACAAACTATGTTTCGTCCTGGCGTCGGACACACCAGTAAGCCTCAGCCACACTTGTGCATAACGCCCAAACTTGGGTTTGAGTCCTGACCGCGATCTTTCTATGTGTAAACCTCCACTTGTTTCTGTGTAGTGCTGGACAAGGTTGAAGTTGAGATGACACATCCGGTGTAGGTGAGGTGATCTAGATAGGTAAGGTTTGTCAGGAAACAGGACAAGTGTTTCCTGACGCGGGTCTTAATCATATGATGACCCACAGCTGGAGCTTTTGGCCATCTGACCGAGGCATTCAGCTAGCTTACCGGTCTGCCCCTTTTAAACTTATGGTTATTATTAAAACCATTTTGTAGTTTCAGGTGACCTGTCTGCCAGCATCAGTGTGAGGTCAGGTAACTGTGGAAAAATAAATACAAACGCAGTATACTGCGATCCTTCTTGACTACATTTCGCCCACACAGTGGGCTTTATCACGTCACAAATATAGCTACCTGGGTAAAAAGTACATGAATATATATATAGGGTGGAGAGTCAGGTTCAACTGACATTGCACACTATATATACTCATGAACTCTTTACCCAAGTAGATCTATGACTTGATGGAGCCACTTTGTGAAGGAAACGTAGGCAATAAAGAATCGTGTTATACTGCTTTTGTGTTTATTTTTCCAGTGTGTCGGTATTTTATACCATTTATATCCAAGAGGTCAGATGACGTTGGATGTAGCCTGGATTACGAGATCAGGTTCTGGTAATGTGTGTTTTTCATCTTCCATTATTGTTTTAGCTAAGGGTTTCGCTAAAATCTATTTATCTCTCGTCTGTATGATGATTTTAGAGATGAGTATAGCTGCTGACTTAAAACATAACCGTCTCATCCGTATGTCCTACATCCTACTGGCGCATCTGTGTTTTCATAGTCGGGTATCCAGGTTCCCCTCTTATGTTCCTCCTTTGTAAACACGATCGTATCTCGTACACGGGATACCGTACACCGTACTCACCTATTTGTACTCACCTATTTGTGGTTGCAGGGGTCGAGTCTTAGCTCCTGGCCCCGCCTCTTCACCGGTTGCTACTAGGCCCTCTCTCTCCCCGCTCCATGAGCTTTATCAAACCTCGTCTTAAAACTGTGTATGGTTCCTGCCTCCACTACGTCATTTTCTAGGCTATTCCACTGCCTTACAACTCTATGACTGAAGAAATACTTCCTACTATCTCTCTGACTCATTTGTGTCTTCAACTTCCAATTGTGGCCTCTTGTTTCTGTGTCCCCTCCCTGGAACATCCTGTCTTTGTCCACCTTGTCTATTCCACGCAGTATTTTATATGTCGTTATCATGTCTCCCCTGACCCTCCTGTCCTCCAGTGTCGTCAGGCCGATTTCCCTTAATCTTTCTTCATAGGACATTCCCCTTAGCTCTGGAACTAACCTTGTATACCGTATACCGTGCTCTTAGCAGGGTGGGGAGTTCTGGTGATTTATTTTTTAGTCTTCGTGGCAAGTACTGCTACTCCAGTGTCATCTGTATATAGAAAGGGTTTTCTGTTCAGTGGGTAGATAAGCCTGTGATCGATGGTAGCCTGGGATTTCATAACATGTTAAGAGGTTATAGTCTTGCAGGATTGAATAATGTGTTTAGGAAATTTCAAGGCGAAAAAGGTTCTTTCTTTCCTTGTATTCTTCTGCAAGTAGAATCCTGCTGTGGATAGAGAGATAATGTGAACAGATGTTTATCACTACAGAACCTGAGGATACCTGGAGGTTACCTGGAGGTTATTCCGGGGATCAACGCCCCCGCGGCCCGGTCCATGACCAGGCCTCCCGATGGATCAGGGCCTGATCAACTAGGCTGTTACTGCTGGCCGCACGCAGTCCAACGTACGAGCCACAGCCCGGCTGATCCGGCACCGACTTTAGGTATCTGTCCAGCTCTCTCTTGAAGGCAGCCATGGGTTTATTGGCAATTCCCCTAATGCTTGATGGGAGGCTGTTGAACAGTTTTGGGCCCCGGACACTTATGGTGTTTTCTCTTAGTGTACCAATGGCGCCCCTACTTTTTATTGGGGGCATTTTGCATCGCCTGCCCAGTCTTTTACTTTCGTAGGGAGTGATTTCTGTGTGCAGATTTGGGACCATTCCTTCCAAGATTTTCCAAGTGTAGATTATGATATATCTCTCCCTCCTGCGTTCCAACGAGTACAAGTCAAGTGCTTCCAAGCGTTCCCAGTAGTTAAGGTGCTTGACAGAACTTATACGTGCAGTAAAGGATCTCTGTACACTCTCTAGATCTGCGATTTCACCTGCTTTGAATGGAGATGTTAATGTACAGCAGTATTCCAGCCTAGAGAGAACAAGTGATTTGAAAAGGATCATCATGGGCTTGGCATCTCTCGTTTTATCATTCTTCTCTCTGTCCTGAGGTCCTGGTGAGGCAAGTAGTGAATTAATTCGTCTTTTATTTGTTGACTTCATGTAGTGTTAATAACTGAAGGTGTCATTATCCCCGATAAGGAGAAAATGAGAAATGGTAGGGAGTGTTAGTTTTGGTTGAGTTGTTCCCTGATGCTGTAAAGGTTGAAAAGTCTGGGTATAATGACCAAGACGGATTTAATATTTTAGCTCCATATTGAAATACTGGTGAGTGTTATAGGTACAGGTGATTGTTGTAGGTACTGGTGAGTGTTATAGGTACAGGTGATTGTTGTAGGTACTGGTGAGTGTTATAGGTACAGGTGATTGTTGTAGGTACTGGTGAGTGTTATAGGTACAGGTGATTGTTGTAGGTACTGGTGAGTGTTATAGGTACAGGTGATTGTTGTAGGTACTGGTGAGTGTTATAGGTACAGGTGATTGTTGTAGGTACTGGTGAGTGTTGTGTTATAGGTACTATATACTAGAACACGGTTACGAGAGCTTAAACTATCAAATTGTTCGTGGAGAGGCAGGCTGTGGTTTGTTGTGTGCCTTCCCAAAAGGCCTGGCCTGAGATCGGGCCTGAAACCGGGCCTGAGACCGGGTCTGAGACCAGGCGTCGGGAGGAGGGGTAATGATCTCCAGTACTTTCATCTAATGAGCACCAGACGACGTTGTAATATCTATGAAAGCGAGTGGGCTCAAGAATAAACAGTGGAGAGAAAAATAGCAAGCAGACTCAAGGATAAACAATGGAAAGAAAGATAGGAAGTGGACCCAAGAATAAACAGTGGAGAGAAAGATAGCAAGTAGACTCAAGGATAAACAATGGAAAGAAAGATAGCAAGTGGACCCAAGAATAAACAGTGGAGAGAAAGATAGCAAGTAGACTCAAGGATAAACAATGGAAAGAAAGATAACAAGTGGACCCAAGGATAAACAGTGGGGAGAAAGATAGCAAATAGACAGTGGGGAGAAAGATAGCAAGTGGGCTCTAGGATAAACAGTGAGGGGGGAGAAAGATAGCAAATGAGCTCAAGGATAGCAAGTAGGCTCAAGGATGGCAGGTAACACACCTTTAACTGGTTTCGAGGGTTGTTGTCAACCTCTTTTCCAACCTCCCCCACCTCCCCCAACCTCTCCTTTCGACTCCTAGCCTTAGGCCAGGCTTTCTTCTTGACTGTACACAGATAACACGTAGGAGAGCAAAAGTAATAACTACTTTTCGGTCCGTCTTGGACTATTGACTAGTCACACTAAATCGAGAAAGAAGGCCAGAATGTATACGGGTTTGGGTAGGGTAAGATGCGAGAGGTGATCATCTACCCGGAGAGTATTCCGGGGGTCAACGCCCCCGCGGCTCGGTCCATGACCAGGCCTCCCGGTGGTGGTAGTAGAAGTAGTAGTGATGAGGTAGTAGCAGTAATAGTAGTGGTGGTACTAGTAATTGTAAAGTAGTGAAAGAGTTATTATTAAAAGTCACAGCTCAACGGGAAACGAGACAGAAATATGGATGTTGTACTCGCTGCCCAAGGACATACGATGGTGTGGATGACTCCATGCTAATTTCATTCTACTCCCTGTTTGGTGTACTAGTACAACGAGAAGTATTTTATATTATTGGACCCACGAACAAGTGGTATTGATCAATAACAACACTGCGACTAGCTAAGGACTCGAACCCGTGCTGCTTTGGCCTCCCTCATGGTGGACGAAAACTCATGACGCCTTAATCCATGGGACCACACAATCCTTAAGAGTCGCTAGTCGTAGTGTTGTTATTGATCAGTACCACTTGTTCCTGGGTACAATAATGTAAAATACTGCTCGTTGTACTAGTACACCAAACAGGGAGTAGAATGAAATTAGCCTAGAGTCATCCACACCACCGTGTGTCCTTGGGTAGCGAGTACAACATCCAGTTCCGCTGGGTGCGCTAATCTTAAGGATTGTGTGGTCCCGCGTCATTTGTTTTCGTCCACCATTAGGCAGACCAAAGCAGCATGGGCTCGAGTCCTTAGCTAGTCGCAGTGTTGTTGTTGATATATATATATCAATATCAGTAACGAAAATGAGAGAGCAATAGACCAAATTGCGTTTTTGTTAATATTTTAAAAATTTCTGAGTTACATCGGCTAGTTTAACGTTGTGACTGCACGAGGGACATAGAGGCTGAAAGTCGCCGGTACACTGACATCAACAATGCTATAAGCACCTCCAGAATGAAAGTAAATTGAACTATAGATGTATGTACAGTTAATACATAAACGCTTGTCGGTACATATACACACACCTCTCTGTATGTCATGCCGAATAACACAAAACGGTGATCCTTGCTTAAAAAAAAGGTCATTTTTTCCGAACAAGCAGAGTGAAAATTGTGTATGCAATAAATCCACGAAAAATCAGACTGAACGTAATGAACAAGTGCATCATTGCTGATAATACTAAATAAAATTCGGAACCTAAGATAACTCTAGTGTCGGGGTCCCCAACCTGCGACCCGCGGGCCATAAGTGGCCCTTCTAGGAAATGTATGCGGCCCTCACATAAAATTATGAATCCACTTTCGTGTAGGTTCCACACTGCACAATGTCAACAAAATCGTGCGGCCCTTGTCCCACATGTGACCATCAAATGTGGCCCACTTGTGTAAAAAGGTCGAGGACCCCCACTCTGGTGGGTTAAGTCTGAATTAAGTTACATTCATTATAGGAAGGTTAGGATAGTTGTCTTAAGTTAAAAATTATTACATTTTTAAATAAAAAAAAATGTACGTCAACAAATGAATAAGATTAATTTTTAGAAAAGATCTTTTTTGTTTTTTAGGGTAGTCCTGCCTTTCTGACTAAATTAATTTATTCGGACCCCCGGATTCCTTGAAACAGCAACGGGATCCCAGATCCCTTGAAAAAGGACCCCAGATACCCTGAAACAGCAGGACCCCGACTCTTGAAAGAAAACTCCTGATCTCTAGAAACAGTAGTAGGATTCGAAATCTCTTGAAACAGAAGCAGGACTCCGGATCTCTTGAAACAACAGGACCCCAGAACTCTTGGAAGAGCAGTAGGGCCGTCCGAGGCAAGAACTAATTACTGACTCTGTAACCTCTGAATGACAGGTAAAAACTCTCCGAGCACATTTAATCTAGATATAAGCTGGACTCGAATTCTCAGTACTTGCTTCTTATGCATGATAGAGCACACTGACAGAGGTTTAAGCCACGCATAGTCTTGCTTTTATTTTTTTTCCCCCATGTGTTAAGCCCCGGCAGCGGCACCTTCGTGACCGAGTGCAACACACATCACGCCTGCCTAGCAAAATATAGACGCGAGACAAAACACATTTGTAAACTCCTTCGTGCAGAGACGGTGATAAACACTGCTGGAGGAGCAGACTACTGTAGTCCCTCATGATGATGATGATGATGATGATAATAATAATAATAATAATAATAATAATAATAATAATATTGTCTTCAGGTTGTGGATCCAGTATATGGAGGGAGACAGTTCCTCACCTATTTTAGTAACAAGAAGACATTAAATCAAGAAAGATGAAGTTGATTTTGAAAGTATTCCAGCATAAAGGCCTTCGTTCCCAACAACTACAGTAGCGACTGTCACGGGTCTCAAACGTCCTTCACGTAACCCAGATCAGTGTTGAGACGCTAACTGCGTATCTGAAGTGTGGGTGTGACGTTAAGTGGTGCCTGAGGTTAGATAATGTATGGCTCTCAGTGTTGGACGTGTAATGACCAACATCGAGTGTTGCCTGACTAATTGTGTATGACGTCAAATGTCTGATGTCAGATTTCTAACCTCGAGTGTTATGTGACGTTGATGTTTCTGAAGTGCAGTTGTCGCCCAGTTAACCTGAGTGCTCTTAATTATTAGGCTGAAAACTTCAAAGGTAATTGTAATAATATTGTATGTTGTACTCGTGATATTGTGTGTTGTACTCGTGATATTGTGTGTTGTACTCGTAATATTGTGTGTTTTACTCGTAATATTGTGTGTTGTACTCGTAGTATTGTATGTTGTACTCGTGATATTGTGTGTTTTACTCGTAATATTGTGTGTTGTACTCGTAGTATTGTATGTTGTACTCGTGATATTGTGTGTTGTACTCGTGATATTGTGTGTTGTACACTTAATATTGTGTCTTTTACTCGTAATATTGTGTGTTGCACTCGTGATATTGTGTGTTGTACTTGTAATATTGTGTGTTGTACTCGTAATATTGTGTTGTACTCGTGATATTGTGTGTTGTACTCGTGATATTGTGTGTTGTACTCGTGATATTGTGTGTTGTACTCGTGATATTGTGTGTTGTACTCGTGATATTGTGTTGTACTCGCGATATTGTGTGTTGTACTCGTGATATTGTGTGTTGTACTCGTAATATTGTGTGTTGTACTCGTAATATTGTGTTGTACTCGTAATATTGTGTGTTGTACTCGTAATATTGTGTGTTGTACTCGTAATATTGTGTTGTACTCGTAATATTGTGTTGTACTCGTAATATTGTGTGTTGTACTCGTAATATTGTGTGTTGTACTCGTAATATTGTGTGTTGTACTCGTAATATTGTGTGTTGTACTCGTAATATTGTGTGTTGTACTCGTAATATTGTGTGTTGTACTCGTAATATTGTGTGTTGTACTCGTAATACTGTGTGTTGTACTCGTGATATTGTGTTGTACTCTTAATATTGTGTGTTGTACTCGTAATACTGTGTGTTGTACTCGTGATATTGTGTGTTGTACTCGTAATACTGTGTGTTGTACTCGTGATATTGTGTGTTTTACTCCTAGTATTGTGTTTACTCGTGATATTGTGTGTTGTACTCGTGATATTGTGTGTTGTACTCGTAATACTGTGTGTTGTACTCGTGATATTGTGTGTTTTACTCCAAGTATTGTGTTTACTCGTGATATTGTGTGTTTTACTCCTAATATTGTGTGTTGTACTCGTAATTTTGTGTGTTGTACTCGTAATGGCGGTGGTATTGCTAATGCTTGACTCATTCGTGGTGTAGCTTTTAAGATGGAAAAACCTTGATGCTAGCGGAGGGTTTTTGATGCAGTAATTGGAGCTACTCTCCCTCAGATCAAACCTGACTGCCTTGCATTCCGCCGCAGGCGCTAAATCCGTTCAGGTGTCTTAAAGCTCAGGAGATTGACCTAGAGAGATTAAGGTGACTGAACTACGAGACAAGAAGAAAACAGATTCTAACATCTTCAGTAAGATAAGAACCAGGGGAAACATGATAACAACGCCAAAGATTGTCAAAGGCCTTAACAGGGCGGACAGGGACCCAGTGTTTAAAATGCCGTGATTGTGTACAAGGGGACACAGACGCGAATGAACCACAGGAGTATCAGGAGGTAATCCTCAACTTCTCGGTGGCGAGGAAATGGAGTGTAGAAGACAGTGGTGAAACAGTACAAGCTGACGCCATGCACCGGAGTCCTTATGCACCTTTGATATGCCTTTGATGGGTCTCGAGAGTTTTCTTACTCCCGCGGCCTGGCCATGGTGCAGGCGGTAATATTTATGAGATAGGGCAGTTAACGGAGATTCGACCTTTAGAGCCGAAATTATGTGAGTTCCTACACACACACACACACACACGCGCGCGCGCGCGCGCTGGGCCAAGAGCTGTGACTAGACCCCTGCAACCACAAATGGGTAAGTACACACACACACACATATTTGCAGTAATAATACGGACATGCCAAGCCTGGATGTGTTTGTTTCTTTACGCTGGTAACTCCTTTCCCCAGGGACACAGATCTTCCTGGATAAGACAGCAACCTTGATAACCCCGTGAATAATAAGACTGCTTGAGCTTATAATTGATTCATAATTTACAGGTTATTCACCCCTGTTGGAGGGTAAAAACTGTAAAGTAATGGAATTATACTGATAAGCCGTAGGAACGTGAGGTGTGTAGTGTGTGATGTTGGTATGCAGGGAGGGAGGGAAGAGAGAAGGAAAGGGGAAGGGTGGAGGAGGGTGGGAAAGAAGAAGAAAAGAGGATGAGGAGAGGAAGACGGAAGGGGAAGGAAGACAGAAGAGGGAAGGACGGAAGGGGAAAGTCGATGAAGTAAGAAAGAGGAAAGGGGCAGGGAGGAAAAACAGGGAGAGAGAGAGAGAGAGAGAGAGAGGAAGAGAGAAGGAAAGAGGGTGGAAACGGGACGATAAAGCGATAGTGAGATATGAAGCTTGTCCTGATTATTTTTGCAGCGTCTTGGCATTCTGAGGCGACATTATTACCTCTCTGTGCTGACGACGATATTGCACACAACTCTCAGCATATATTCTCAAACCTGTATTACGTGACCAACACTCACGCGCGCGCGCACACACAAACACACACACACACACACATACACACACACACACACACACACACACACACACACACACACACACACACACACACACACACACACACACACACACACACACACAATGGAAGCTAAGAAAAAAATCGAGAATGATATAACACCTAAGGCCAAATTAGCCACATAATAAGGGAGTTGTTGGAAAAAGACACACGATGCAAAACATTTAGACATTGCATTAGCAGTATTTTAGTCCTGGGACCTCAGTCACCCCTTTGTCACTCCACATTTGGACTGACGAAGTTCCCGAGACCGAAACATCCATTCTGTGCCTTTTTTCAACAACCTGTCGGTATCACATACCATTGTTACCAGTATGGGTAATAACCTTGCAACACTAAGCAATGAAGACTGGACAAAGAGGAAGCTACACTCTCAGAGAATGACAGCAAAGTATGAAAAAGGAACTAAGAGAGTTCAAGGAGGAAGTGGAGGAGGGGAAACAAACACAGAAAGTGTTTGCAAGATTTTCTGTATACCAGGGTGCCATACCCGGTCCAAGGCACTGAACATCTACACAGCTGACTGAGTTCTTCCAGTAACTGGTGTTACATAGCTGAGATTGTTCACAGATCAGTTATAGACAGACATATTGTGCAACCAAAGTAACGAGTGATATGACAGAATGCTATTATTTGTTACCGTATTTTTTATATTGTGTTATAAAGAGCATTCTCTCTCTCTCTCTCTCTCTCTCTCTCTCTCTCTCTCTCTCTCTCTCTCTCTCTCATCTCATCGATCTAGCTTGCATCTCGTGTTTCCCCTCTTTGTCCCTGCCTCCTCCTCTCCCCTAAACCCTGTTCCCCAAAATAAGCTTCAGTTAACTAGTTTAATTGCCGTTAGCAATTGTCATAAATGAAATGCTGCAATGAAATTACTGCATTTGACTCAAATACCAGCCGAGAATGATGTCCAGCTAGTTTCATTTTGGCTGGTGCAACACCTACGATGTTGTGCGTAATGTCCCATGAGAAAATTATATAGATGGAATTGCAGTGGAGAATATATATAAATACAGAAGGATGACATCAACCTTTCTGATTGATACCGACGAAATTGTTCAGAAAAGACACGTGAGCAAACAATGGGACATGGAACACGTTTTCTAATAAATATGTAATATTGTTTCCTTACGTGTCTTTATTTTAAACCACGAAGAATAATGACCAAAAAAAATAAATCCACTGTATAAGGCATCTTTCATACAAGGATAGACTGAGAGTTCTGAACCTTCACTCTCCTGAAAGACGTAGATTGAGGGCAAATATTATTGATGGTTTCACAAAGGTCGAGAAGGTTGTATCAAGCACGTCCATGGTTGAGAGAAATGTAATTAAATCAGGCTTCATAAAAAAATATTGATTGCAATATGAATAAAAGTTTAGGGTTGTATGAATTAGATTCATTTATAATAAATAATATTTGTGAAGATTTTGAACACTTCCAGACATGGCACTCTTAAAATTTTTACTTGACCTATGTCTTGGTTATATCTTCACTACACTCCCATTCTCAATGAGTAGGGTCCTTTGTTAGGTTATATATGAGGTCATATCTCAGCTTTGTAAGTTTTTTGTTGTCCAGTTATTTTTACTGTCCCTTGATAATATAAGTAATCAAGAAAGTGCGCTTGGAATTTCACAATTTTTTCACTGTGGTTATGTAGATGAATGGTTCAGAGAACCGACAAGTTGATAAATTAGACACATGTGCAGCATTTGGGTATCTTTAATGAGGAAACGTTTCGCCACACAGTGGCTTCATCAGTCCATACAAAGGAGAATGGTGAAGAACATATGCTGTATTCTTTTCAAGATTGATGGACTGATCACATCGACTCAAAGCTGAGGGACTGATTACCTCAAACACCTCCTGTTCTTCACCATTCTCCTTTGTATGGACTGATGAAGCCACTGTGTGGCGAAACGTTTCTTCGTTAAAGATACACAAATGTTGCACATGTGTCTAATTTATCTCATTTATATATATATATATATATATATATATATATATATATATATATATATATATATATATATATATATATATATATATATATATATGCAATAAGATCATAGTAAACAGGTGATTTCAGAATATGCGCTTGGAATTTCTCTATTCTTTCACAGTGGTTGTTTTGCATCTATACATATATATATATATATATATATATATATATATATATATATATATATATATATATATATATATGTCGTGCCGAATATGTAAAACCGGTCAATTAGCAAGAACTCATTTAAAATTAAGTCCTTTCTAAAATTTTCTCTTATACGTTTAAAGATACATATTTTCATTATTGTTGGTGTAAAATTTTTAATTTTGCTCCAAAAGATTCTTAAAAAACTTACCTAACCTTATTATAACAAGAACAATTTATTTTACCCTAACCCAACTATATATATTTTAGATTTGTTTACAATAATTTAATACTAAACAAACACAGTGAAATATATATTTTTTCGTTAGGTTCAGAATGATTTTGGCGAAATTATTGCATACACAAATTTTCACTTGTCCTATATGGCAAGATGAACGTTGCTATTTAAGCCAAGATCGCAAGTTCTGCCTATTCGGCACGACATATATGTATATATATATATATATATATATATATATATATATATATATATATATATATATATATATATATATATATATATATATATATATATACGCAAAACAATCGCAAACAGGTGATCTTAATAATGCAAGACAATCCACGGGGGGTGGAAATCTTAAGCTCAAATACTTTCACACTTCTCAGTGCGTCGTCAGTCGTCATATGTCGTGACGAATAGGTAAAACTGATCAGTTAGCAAGAACTCATTTAAAATTAAGTGTTTTGTAAAATTTTCTCTTATACATTTAAAGATATATTTTTTCATTTATGTCAGTATAAAAATTAACGATTTTGTACCAGAGGTACCTTAGGAAACTTACCTAACCTTATTTTAAGAAGCGCAATTTAATTTAGTCTAATCCAGCTAAATATATTTTAGATAAGTTTGCAATAATTTCATAAACTAACACAATGAAACATATTTTTTCGTTAGATTCGAAATGATTTTTGCGAAAATTATTGCATACACAAATTTTCGCTTCCCCTATTTGGCAAGAAGTGCGTTGCTATTTAAGCCAAAATCGCAAGTTTTGCTTATTCGGCACGACATATATATATATATATATATATATATATATATATATATATATATATATGTGTGTGTGTATATATATACATGCATTGGTACATGGTTGTATATACAAGCACACTTTATAATAATTTTAATAGGATTCCGGAAATTCCTGTTATTCTGACTCCTGCCAGCGGTATGCATTTACTTGTGTACCAAAATTCTGTAACTGGCTAAATGGTATTTCCCCTTGTGTAATTATACAGCTGCCCCAGATCCTTTTCCCTCGTATTGGAGAGTGTCACAGGTCATGACCTGAGATCAGTGAAAAGTGTTTGTCACTAGTGCTTCCCACCATTATTGACCCCCTTCCCCAGTTCAGACCCCCCACCAACACACTTCTTCAGAGAAGTACAACACTGGTAGTGTATTAAAACATGGTGCAGTAAACTCCTTGACAGGCACTTTGAAGTTTGACCTCACTTGTCTCCCGTAAGTTACTGATGGCACGTGCTAATTTCCAAGTCTTACCACCAACTCTTACAACTTATGGGAATTGCACATGCGTTTTTATGCGAATACTTTTCCCACTGAGTAGTGGGGTTTAATAATCAGTGGGAGATGTTTCTTGCGGACCGTTCCCTCCCGAGTTTAAAAAAAAAATAACGCATATTTAAGGTCTTGCTTCGCGGTAGCTGGAAATATTAAATCTGGATATATAGGTTTGTATCTGTGTTAGTTACCACTTGTCAAAAACACTCATCTATAGGCACGTGTGTGTGTGTGTGTGTGTGTGTGTGTGTGTGTGTGTGTGTGTGTGTGTGTGTGTGTGTGTGTGTGTGTGTGTGTGTGTGTGTGTGTACTCACCTAGTTGAGGTTGCGGGGGTCGAGTCCGAGCTCCTGGCCCCGCCTCTTCACTGATCGCTACTAGGTCACTCTCCCTGAGCCGTGAGCTTTATCGTACCTCTGCTTAAAGCTATGTATGGATCCTGCCTCCACTACATCGCTTCCCAAACTATTCCACTTACTGACTACTCTGTGGCTGAAGAAATACTTCCTAACATCCCTGTGATTCATCTGTGTCTTTAGCTTCCAACTGTGTCCCCTTGTTACTGTGTCCAATCTCTGGAACATCCTGTTTTTGTCCACCTTGTCAATTCCTCTCAGTATTTTGTATGTCGTTATCATGTCCCCCCTATCTCTCCTGTCCTCCAGTGTCGTCAGGTTGATTTCCCTTAACCTCTCCTCGTAGGACATACCTCTTAGCTCTGGGACTAGTCTTGTTGCAAACCTTTGCACTTTCTCTAGTTTCTTTACGTGCTTGGCTAGGTGTGGGTTCCAAACTGGTGCCGCATACTCCAATATGGGCCTAACGTATACGGTGTACAGGGTCCTGAACGATTCCTTATTAAGATGTCGGAATGCTGTTCTGAGGTTTGCTAGGCGCCCATATGCTGCAGCAGTTATTTGGTTGATGTGCGCTTCAGGAGATGTGCCTGGTGTTATACTCACCCCAAGATCTTTTTCCTTGAGTGAGGTTTGTAGTCTCTGACCCCCTAGACTGTACTCCGTTTGCGGCCTTCTTTGCCCTTCCCCAATCTTCATGACTTTGCACTTGGTGGGATTGAACTCCAGGAGCCAATTGCTGGACCAGTTCTGCAGCCTGTCCAGATCCCTTTGTAGTTCTGCCTGGTCTTCGATCGAGTGTATTCTTCTCATCAACTTCACGTCATCTGCAAACAGGGACACCTCAGAGTCTATTCCTTCCGTCATGTCGTTCACAAATACCAGAAACAGCACTGGTCCTAGGACTGACCCCTGCGGGACCCCGCTGGTCACAGGTGCCCACTCTGACACCTCGCCACGTACCATGACTCGCTGCTGTCTTCCTGACAAGTATTCCCTGATCCATTGTAGTGCCTTCCCTGTTATCCCTGCTTGGTCCTCCAGTTTTTGCACCAATCTCTTGTGTGGAACTGTGTCAAACGCCTTCTTGCAGTCCAAGAAAATGCAATCCACCCACCCCTCTCTCTCTTGTCTTACTGCTGTCACCATGTCATAGAACTCCAGTAGGTTTGTGACACAGGATTTCCCGTCCCTGAAACCATGCTGGCTGCTGTTGATGAGATCATTCCTTTCTAGGTGTTCCACCACTCTTCTCCTGATAATCTTCTCCATGATTTTGCATACTATACATGTCAGTGACACTGGTCTGTAGTTTAATGCTTCATGTCTGTCTCCTTTTTTAAAGATTGGGACTACATTTGCTGTCTTCCATGCCTCAGGCAATCTCCCTGTTTCGATAGATGTATTGAATATTGTTGTTAGGGGTACACATAGCGCCTCTGCTCCCTCTCTCAATACCCATGGGGAGATGTTATCTGGCCCCATTGCCTTTGAGGTATCTAGCTCACTCAGAAGCCTCTTCACTTCTTCCTCGGTTGTGTGCACTGTGTCCAGCACTTGGTGGTGTGCCCCACCTCTCCGTCTTTCTGGAGTCCCTTCTGTCTCCTCTGTGAACACTTCTTTGAATCTCTTGTTGAGTTCTTCACATACTTCCCGGTCATTTCCTGTTGTCTCTCCTCCTTCCTTCCTTAGCCTGATTACCTGGTCCTTGACTGTTGTTTTCCTCCTGATGTGGCTGTACAACAGTTTCGGGTCAGATTTGGCTTTCGCTGCTATGTCATTTTCATATTGTCTTTGGGCCTCCCTTCTTATCTGTGCATATTCATTTCTGGCTCTACGACTGTTCTCCTTATTCTCCTGGGTCCTTTGCCTTCTATATTTCTTCCATTCCCTAGCACACTTGGTTTTTGCCTCCCTGCACCTTTGGGTAAACCATGGGCTCATCCTGGCTTTTTCATTACTCCTGTTACCCTTGGGTACAAACCTCTCCTCAGCCTCCTTGTGTGTGTGTGTGTGTGTGTGTGTGTGTGTGTGTGTGTGTGTGTGTGTGTGAGAGAGAGAGAGAGAGAGAGAGAGAGAGAGAGAGAGAGAGAGATTTTACTCACCTATTTGTACTCATTTGTGGTTTCAGAGAGCAGGGGTCGATTCAAAGCTCCTGGCCACGCCTCTTTGCCGGTCGCTACTAAGTCCACACGCTCCCTGCTCCAAGAGCTTAATCGTACCTCTTGTGTGTGTGCGCGCGCGTTTCTGTTAAAGTGAGACCAGTATTCCACACACACACACACACACACACACACACACACACACACACACACACATACACACACACACACACACACACACACACACACACACACACACACACACACTACAAAGAGTCCTGGACAGGCTGGACACGTGGTCCAGCAACTGGCTTCTCGAATTTAACCCTGTCAAATGAAAAGTCATGAAGATTGGGGAAGGGCAAAGAAGACCGCAGACAGAGTACAGGCTAGGTGGACAAAGACTGCAAACCTCACTCATAAGAACATAAGAACATAAGAAAGGAGGAACACTGCAGGAGGCCTGCTGGCCCATACTAGGCAGGTCCTTTACAATTCATCCCACTAACAAAACATTTACCCAACCCGATTTTCAATGCTACCCAAGAAATAAGCTCTGATGTGAAAGTCCCACTCAAATCCAACCCTTCCCACTCATGTACTTATCCAACCTAGATTTGAAACTACCCAAAGTCCTAGCCTCAATAACCCAACTAGGTAGACTGTTCCACTCATCAACTACCCTATTTCCAAACCAATACTTTCCTATGTCCTTTCTAAATCTAAACTTATCTAATTTAAATCCATTACTGCGGGTTCTCTCTTGGAGAGACATCCTCAAGACCTTATTAATATCCCCTTTATTAATACCTATCTTCCACTTATACACTTCGATCAGGTCTCCCCTCATTCTTCGTCTAACAAGTGAATGTAACTTAAGAGTCTTCAATCTTTCTTCATAAGGAAGATTTCTGATGCTATGTATTAATTTAGTCATCCTACGCTGAATGTTTTCTAACGAATTTATGTCCATTTTGTAATACGGAGACCAGAACTGAGCTGCATAATCAAGGTGAGGCCTTACTAATGATGTATAAAGCTGCAGTATGACCTCTGGACTTCTGTTGCTTACACTTCTTGATATAAATCCCAGTAATCTATTTGCCTTATTACGTACGCTTAGGCATTGCTGTCTTGGTTTAAGGTTGCTGCTCACCATAACCCCCAAGTCCTTTTCGCAATCTGTATGGCTAAGTTCTACATCATTTAATTTATAAGTACTAGGGTTATGGGCACTCCCAAGCTTCAGAACCTTGCACTTATCTACATTGAACTGCATCTGCCACTTTTCTGACCAAGAATAGAGTTTGTTTAAATCCTCCTGAAGTTCCTTAACATCTACGTTTGAATCAATTATCCTACCTATCTTTGTGTCATCGGCGAATTTGCTCATATCACTAGTAATTCCCTCATCAAGATCATTGATATATATTATAAACAACAACGGGCCCAAGACTGATCCCTGTGGAACGCCACTTGTTACAGATCCCCACTCGGATTTAACCCCATTTATGGACACTCTCTGCTTCCTGTCAGTGAGCCATGACTCGATCCACGAGAGCACTTTTCCCCCAATGCCATGGGCTGCCACTTTCTTTAACAGTCTATGGTGCGGAACTCTATCAAAAGCCTTACTAAAATCTAAGTAAATAATATCAAATTCTTTATTGTGGTCAACAGCCTCAAAAGCTTTACTGAAGAAAGTTAATAAATTAGTTAGACAAGACCGGCCTCTTGTGAATCCATGCTGAGTATCATTAATCAAGCTATGCTTATCGAGATGGCTTCTTATAATCTCAGCTATAATTGACTCTAGTAATTTGCCTACAATTTAGGTCAGGCTTATTGGGCGGTAATTTGACGGTAACGACTTGTCCCCTGTTTTAAAAATAGGAGTTACATTAGCCATCTTCCACATATCAGACACTACACCTGTTTGAAGAGATAAATTAAAAATATTAGTTAATGGTTCACAGAGTTCCATTTTGCATTCCTTAAGAACCCTTGAAAAAAACTCATCAGGACCCGGCGACTTATTTTGCTTCAGTCTGTCTATCTGCCTCACAACCATCTCACTAGTGACTGTGATGTTACATAATTTATCTTCTTCTAGCCCACTGTAAAAATTAATTACTGGAATATTGTTAGTGTCTTCCTGTGTAAAAACTGAGAGAAAATAATTATTTAAAATCAAGCACATTTCATTCTCATTGTCAGTAAGGTGCCCATAGTTATTTTTAAGGGGACCTATCTTATCTCTAACTTTTGTTCTATAGACCTGGAAAAAACTTTTTGGGTTAGTTTTAGAATCCCTAGCAACTTTAATTTCATAGTCCCTTTTAGCTTTTCTTATCCCCTTTTTAATGTCCCTCTTAATGTCAATATACTGATTCATAAGATGACCCTCACCTCTTTTGATACGCCTATAAATTCCTTTCTTATGCCCTAGTAGATATTTGAGCCTATTATTCATCCATTTTGGGTCATTTCTATTTGATCTAATTTCTTTATATGGGATAAACGCTCTTTGAGCAGCATGTATAGTGTTCAGAAAACTGTCATATTGATAGCTCTCTTCGTTACCCCAGTCAGCAGATGATAAGTGTTCTTTAAGCCCATCGTAATCTGCTAAGCGAAAATCTGGGACTGTTACTGAGTTATCGCTACTATCGTACTTCCATTCAATGCTAAATGTAATTGATTTGTGGTCGCTAGCACCCAGTTCCTCTGAAATTTCTAAATTATTAACAAGGGATTCATTGTTTGCCATAACTAAGTCAAGCAGGTTATTTCCCCTTGTAGGTTCTGTCACAAACTGCTTCAAAAAACAATCCTGAAATACTTCTAAGAAGTCGTACGATTCTAAATTCCCAGTCAAGAAATTCCAATCAACATGACTAAAGTTAAAGTCTCCTAGAATTACTACATTATCGTGCCTTGTGGCCTTAACAATTTCCTCCCATAGTAGTTTCCCTTGGTCCCTATCTAAGTTAGGGGGACGGTATATCACTCCTAAAATCAGTTTTTCATGCCCCTCTGAAAATTCTATCCAAACAGACTCTGTATGTGTTACTTCAGACTTAATACCCGTTTTTATGCAACAGTTCAAGCGATCTCGGACGTACAATGCCACCCCACCCCCCCTCCCAATACTTCTATCTTCTTGGAACAATTTAAAACCCTGAATATGACATTCCGCAGGCACGTCCCGACTTTTTGAATTAAACCACGTCTCAGTTAAGGCAAATACATCAATGTTACCTACACTAGCAACTAATCTCAACTCGTCCATCTTATTCCTAGCACTACGGCAATTAGCATAATAAACATTGAAAGACTCTCCTTTCTCTTTACCCTTCCTGCTCATTTCTATTTTTCTACTAAACCTATTACCGTCTTTATCACCCAAGGTCCCTGGCTTTTCAATATCTATCTCGTTCTTATTGTTACTAGTTCCCCTAGAACTAGATCTTAGGGTGATCATAACACCGAGCGAGCACGTCTCCGGAGGCACACATCAACCAGATAACTGCTGCAGCATATGGACGCCTGGCAAACCTGAGAATAGCGTTCCGATACCTTAGTAAGGAATCGTTCAAGACTTTATACACTGTGTGCGTCAGGCCCATACTGGAGTATGCAGCACCAGTTTGGAACCCACACCTTGTCAAACACGTCAAGAAATTAGAGAAAGTGCAAAGGTTTGCAACAAGGCTAGTTCCAGAGCTAAGGGGAATGTCCTACGAAGAAAGGTTAAGGGAAATCGGTCTGACGACACTGTAGGACAGGAGTGTTTGGAAAGACATGATAACGACATACAAAATACTGAGAGGAATTGACAAGGTGAACAGAGACAAGATGTTCCAGAGATGGGACACAAACAAGGGGTCACAATTGGAAGCTGAAGACTCAGATGAGTCAAAGGGATGTTAGGAAGTATTTCTTCAGTCATAGAGTTGTTAGGAAGTGGAATAGTCTAGCAAGCGATGTAGTGGAGGCAGGAACCATACATAGTTTTAAGACGAGGTATGATAAAACTCATGGAGCAGGGAGTGGGAGGACCCAGTAGCAGTCAGTGAAGAGGCGGGGCCAGGAGCTGTGTATCGACCCCTGCAACCACAATTAGGTGAGTACACATGCACACACACACACACACACACACAAACACACACACACACACACACAAACACACACACACACACACAGATATATATATATATATATATATATATATATATATATCTATATATAGAGAGAGAGAGAGAGAGAGAGAGAGAGAGAGGGAGGGAGGGAGGGAGAGAGTATATATATATATATATCTTACAGTAACAAGATTCATGGTGTGATGTTAGGTGAGCGCGTGACGTAAGAGCTGGTTACTTGCACGCTACTGTTTACCTTCACTATACACACATCCTTACTTACCTGAGTGTTTCTTAGGAATTCTTTTTCCTGCAGGATTCCCTTTCCAATTCAGGAGTCCTGGGGTGAGAACGGGCCGTGGGGGCGATCATCCCTTCCTCGAATCAAACTTGATTACCGTCCATTCGTCATTACTTCGATGGGTTTAGCGCTCCTCCACTATAATAATACTAGCATGTTGATTCAAAACAGACATTTCTGGTTGCCACTCAGCCAAGATCATAACTAAAAAAGACAAGCATCATGATATATCTGTGTCTTAAAGGTCATAGTTATAGATGTTAAAGGTCGTATGAGGTCACAAGACAAAAATGTAACTCTCATTAATGCATTGTTGTGGAGCGAGGATCAAGATTAATGCAATCGCCGGGAGATGTGGAACTCTCCAGGTGTTGCGGAGTTAGAACTCTCCAGGTGTTGCTGAGTTAGAACCCTCCAGGTGTTTTGGAGTTAGAACTCTCCAGGTGTTGCGGAGTTAGAACACTCCAGTTATTGCGAAATTAGAATTCTCCAGGTGTTGCTGAGTTACAACTCTCCGGGTATTGGAAAGTTAGAACTCTCCAGGTGTTGGAAAGTTAGAACTCTGCAGGTGTAGAAGTGTCCAGATACATTTAGAATACAAATACACTTAGAACTGTTTAAATACATTGATGTAGCACTGCTGAGGCTCTTAAAAACTGCAAAACAGTTATGGGCGGAATCTAAATGAATGTATGGCCCCAAGAATTTGACACGTGCGTTTGTGCTTAACATTATGCAAATGAGTTAGCTCACTGTTGTTCAAATCTGGTCCTTGCCACAGCGATTGTGAAACTGGGATAGGCATTTCGGAGACCCCCTTTCCCCTGTCTCTCTCTGCACTGCATTTCAGTTTCCATTATGTGTGGACCATGTCAGTTAATGTAATTTTTTTGAACATCTTATGAATTATAAACTGCCTACACTTGTTTTTCATCTGCCGACCAATTTGAGATAAAATATTGACATTTCCGTCCGTCCAGAAACCTTATCAAGTCGTGAGTTTTTTCAGGATAGAAAAATTGTGTAAAGATTGATTTGCAGTCTGGGGATTAGTTGTGATTTATTGCAGCCACAGTACTCTGATTTCCATTCTCCCTTGCACCTGTTCCTTACCCTTGGTGTAATTGTGAAAATTAAACGCTTATCCGTCACCTGTTACTGGTTCCAGGGACCATGGCACCCCTTTTCCCTGGCACGGTCTCGGACCAAGCTTCCTAAATTGAAAGCGAAATAGTGCACGAATAAGAACTACTGACAAGCACAAAACAGTAGAGATAAGTGCATACTGAATGTAACTAAAAAATTTACTGCCATCTTACATGTTCGAGAGATAGAAAGAAATGATCAACAGAACCGCCGGAGTGTTTTAAGTTGTAACAGGCTTAGTATCAGGCGCATAAAATCGGGCGTGTATATATATATATATATATATATATGTATATATATATATATATATATATATATATATATATATATATATATATATATATATTATCTGCATGCATAAGAACATAAGAAGGAACACTGCAACAGGCCTACTGGCCTATGCGAGATAGGTCCAATTCTCCCACCGGCTTAGGCCAATGCCTTGACCTAGTGTGGTCAGTCACGTCACTTAAGGGAGGAGCACGGCATTCGACCTAGTAGCACAAGCTAGTCAAGTCCTATTCATACCCATCAGCAAATTTGCTTCTGTCGCTATTTATTCCCTCATCTATGTCGTTTATGTAGATTGTGAACAACAATGGGCCCAACACTGACCCCTGTGGCACACCGCTTGTGACGTGCCCCCATTCTGATTTCTCCCCATTTATAGTAACCTGTCCTTATTTCCCCTAAGTAGCTGAGCCATTTAATTCCCCTAAAACGCTCTCGAAGTGGGGTGCAATAGTTATGAAGGGCTTTTGATCCAAGAAATTAGATATCTCCCACTTTTTGGGGGGGGGATCGAATCAGATTAGCTCTCATTTTGCAGGCGTTGGATGACCCTGCAGGTCATACATGAACGTAAAACATGAATATCTTAATAATAGCTAACCAGGTAAAACTGCCTGAGTCTGACAGTTTGTGTGACCTTGAAGATCACTGTTTCCTTTGTTACCATTAACTAAGTGAACGATGTCACGAGAGCGACCCTGTTATTGTACACTGTGTCCTGCCCGTAGTTTATCTTGTAAGGTTTAGACTTCTGAGAAATATGTACTTCTGTGTATGGAAGGGAAAAGGTGTACATTTCTAGGTGTATGTAAGCAGAAAGAGATGTGCATTTCTGGGTGTATATAAGCGGAGAGATGTACACTTCTGGGTGTTTTACTTGCTGCCTCCGCAAAGGTGCTTAGTGTCAAAAATACCATGGCTGCTGTTGGTCTCACTGTCTTGTAAGAATATCTGACATGACTCTGGTCATGTCAGACTTGTCCTCACCCCATGCCAGGGACGGGTGTCATAACACTGCGAGTGCCTCTCGTGGAACACTGATGATTTATTTTGTCTCCCCTTCATTGGCACGGTCGGCTCACCCTATTGTTGTTGCTGTTGTGACCTCGCTATGTGTTCCTGCTCTTTACTATGCCTCCATAATTATTATTTTTAGTAGTAGTAGTAGTAGTACAAATAGTACTAGTAGTATTATACAATAAACAGGTGATATCACATTATGCAAAATAACCACAGTGAAAAAACAGTGAAATTCCAAGCTTTTTCGTGATTTCTCACATTATCAAACCTTAGAACCTATACAACACCTGGGGAATAAGAGGCAGTCAAGTTTAATCCAAGAAGCAAAGGGTAGCCCCAGTCCCTTGAATTAATAGCCCTTCAACAGCATGCAGGCAAATGAAGGTTGCACCAGGAGGAGGAACCACACCAGTAATCCAGTGATCAACACGCCTGTATGACGACGCCTGACTTTATGACCTTGGAAATGACCTCAAAGGCAAAGCAAAAACAGAGAGAATGTCATCCGGTCACGTTATAGTTTCCTCCATGTAGGTCACATTTATCATGGGCGACTGCTGGGATATGGAGTGTCCCCAAATGTTTATCTAGCCCACTTTAGCCTGAGTGAGTGAGTGAGTGAGCGAGTGAATGAATGTGGGAACAAGGGAGCGAGTGATCAAGGAAATGAGTGAGGAAACGAGCGAGTGAGTAAAAGTGTAAAAAAAAAAAAGACACATGAAAGGGTCAAAACTCGTAGACTGTGGGGTGTGAAGCCAAGGCAGGAGGCTGAAGAGTACCGTGATAGGAGTAGGTGTATGTACGTCCACGAGTGAGCTAAGGCTGGAGTGGTACCATGATGTGAGTTGACAGTGGCCCAGGACCTACTGAAATACACAAATAACCCGTACACAGGAGAGAGAGAAGCTTATGACGCCGTTTCGGTCCGACCTGGACCATTTACAAGTCACACTAACAAACGAAGGTGAGGCAGCCAATATATATATATATATATATATATATATATATATATATATATATATATATACATATATGGGAAAGGGGGACAGGGACGGGACGAAGAGAGAAGAAGAAAGAAATGTCATAAGTTTGTCTTCTAAGGACAGGTGTTTTAGTAACCAAATCAAGCCTGAGTATTATGACTATTTGGAAATAAGAGATGACAGTGGAGGGAGCAAGAATAAGGGTGAGATCAGGAGAGCTGATAAACACTGCTGGATATGATAAACGAATAAAAGGTGAATATACACACACAAAGGGAAGAATATGACAGGGTTATTACTTACTACTTTACCGTATTCTCCGGCTGTCATCATTGCTTATTCTCAGATATATATTCCATCACCCTTAACTTGTTCCCCAGCTACTCAGATCTTTAATATAAGATAGTGGGGCCCTGTAACTGCTTTCCACAAAATAGGGTTAATAATGGTAGAGGGAAGGGGCAAGGGTTCACTGATGACACAAAGAAATTGGTAAGCCAGTGGCTCATGCAAAATGCAGTACGAAATAAAATACACCACAAGAAACGTTGTGATAAATTTTTATGCGGTACAAAACGGGGGTTCACTACGCGGGACTTAGAATTACTTCGAAAAAGAAATAGGAACCACAGTGAACTCTCCCAGCTGCTGGTCTTCATACTCTCCCAGATTCCCAGCCTCAGAGCTCTCCCAAACTCTCCCAGCTTCAGAGCTGACTCAGGTTCCCTAGCAGCTTTCTCCAGCGATAGAACTGTGGGCTCCCCTGGGCTAGATTATAATCCCATTACATCTCAAGGTACTCCCAGACACACAAACACAACTCAAAAATTGCAAATTCTTTCGAAGGGCCGCTACGCTAAGTGGAGAAATTATCTTCCGTCGGCTGATTTTGAATATACGAGACACCTTTTACGTTACAGGTTACGTTTGTCTGCAAGAATTGTCAGTGTTCACACTTCAAGTCATACCCTTGTGAGACCTGCAGGGTTATCTCTCAGCTGGTATAAACCTTGATAATAGATACCGACAAGTTAGTTTAGAAAGACATGCTAGCAAACACTAGGACATATTAGAAAACCTAAATATAACCTAGTGTTTGCTCTCGCGTCTTTCTAAACCAATCTCTTAGCTGTAAAACTGTTGTTTTTTGAAAAGTTCACACTATCCCGTAAGATTCTCTCTCTCTCTCTCTCTCTCTCTCTCTCTCTCTCTCTCTCTCTCTCTCTCTCTCTCTCTCTCTCTCTCTCTCTCTCTCTCTCTCCTGCCTGTCTTATTTGTGCTTGCTCTGTCTAGATGAAGTAATTCCGTAGTAATTAAATAAGAGGAATAAATGCTATCTATCACAAGTCAGCGAGTGTGTAATTGAGTAACTTAGGGAGTGAGCGAGTGCATGAATAAGCGAGTGAGCAACCAAATGAGTGAATGCGAGGCTGTTTGTAGAGTAATCCCCAGGTACTTACTGTCAGGTGAATGTGAAGTGAAGGCGAAGAATATATACACCGAGAGATGTGTAACAATGTATATACAGTGAGAGTTTACTTTAATCCTTATTTAATCTGTTCACCGGTGGTCAACTGATTATCCAGTTAATTAACCAGGTGGTGTGTGTTAGTTAGTTACCATTTTGTCTTAGGCACATGTCGATTAGACACTAGGCCTGTTGTGTGTGTGTGTGTACTCACCTAGTTGAGGTTGCGGGGGTCGAGTCCGAGCTCCTGGCGTGTGTGTGTGTGTGTGCGGGTGTGTGTGTGTGTGGGTGTGTGTGTGTGTGTGTGTGTGCGTGCGTGTATGTGTGCGTGTATGTGTGCGTGTGTGTGTGTGTGTGTGTGTGTGTGTGTGTGTGTGTGTGTGTGTGTGTGTGTGTGTGTGTGTGTGTGTGTGTGTGTGTGTGTGTGTGTGTGTTAGTTACCATTTTGTACTAGGCACATGTCGATTAGACACTAGGCCTGTTGTATTTGCGAGTGTGTGTGTGTGTGTGTGTGTGTGATATCAAGTGTTTATGGTTGTTGTTAACAACATGCCACATAAGCACCTGTGCCTTTCTCTAGCACGGTGCGGCGGAAGTGCCAGGTTCTGGCGTGTTTCCTGTACGTGACTGGCCCATTGTCCACACACTGCAGGCAACGCACATGACTGATGCTCGCACTTGCACTTACATGCTGCCAAAAACATTCACACACAAACATATACTGGGCGCCAGTCAGTCAACTGCAGACATAGTGCTCCCTTGTTGTGTGGTAGAGCGACGGGAAGGTAGTGGCGAGGGAGACCTCAGCCACTACTGAAGGTAGACAAGACTCAGCCACCATGGAGTGACGTTATAGGAGAGGGATACCTGAAGGATTTTTCCGGGGGTCAACGCCCCCGCCGCCTGGTCTCAGGCTAGGCCTCCTGGTGGATCAAGGTATGATCTGCAAGGCTGTTGCTGGTCGCACGCAGTCCAACATACGAACTACAGCCCGGCTGAGCAGGAACTGGCTTGAGGAACTTATCAAGTTCTCTGTTGAAAACAGCCAAGTGCCTGTTAATAAACCCCTTGATATGAATAGTCTGGAACCCCTTACAAATATTGTGTTGTCTCTCCGTGTATTCATAGAACCCCTTCTTTTCATTGGGAGCATTTTGCACAGTCTGCAAAGCATCTTGCTTGGGTGTGAGTAATTTGTGTGTGCAGATTTTGGAACTACTTTCTCTAGAATTTTCCACTTGTAAATTATGTTCTATTTCTCCCCCCTGCATTTCAAGGAGTACAGGTCAAGGGACTTCAAACATTCCCAGTAATTTACGTCCTTGACTGAACTTATACGTACAGCGAAGTTTCTCTGTACTTTCTATAGATCTTCAATTTCACCTGCCTTTAAAACAGGCCTGCTAGCGTACAGTAATATTCTTGTCTAGAAAGAATAAGTGACATACAGAGGATTGCCATTGGCTTGACATCTCTTGTTTTGAAGGTTCTCATTATCCATCCTATCATTTTCCTTACTGTTGTGATAACACTGCTGTGGCCCTTGAAAGTGAGATCCTTTGATATTATCACTCCTAAGTCCTTGGCGTTAGTTTTTCACTCTGTTGAGCGGAATTAGTTTTATACTCTGTTCTAGCTTTTACTTTCTCAAATTTTACATAATAGAATGCCTGAAATTTGTCTTCATTGAACATTACATTCTTTTCTGTGACCCACTGCAAGACTTGGTTTATATCAGCTTGGAGGTTTTCTGTTTCCTCCATGGATGACACTCTCATGCAAATTCTAGTACTGCCTGCAAAGGATGATACGATGCTATGAATTATGTCTCTGTCTATGTCATATATGAGGATGA
>NW_027196439.1:0-15000 GCF_038502225.1 Cherax quadricarinatus
AGACTAGCATCACTCAGACTAGCATCACTCAGACTAGCATCACTCAGACTAGCATCACTCAGATTAGCATCACTCAGACTAGCATCACTCAGACTAGCATCACTCAGACTAGCATCACTCAGACTAGCATCACTCAGACTAGCATCACTCAGACTAGCATCACTCAGACTAGCATCACTCAGACTAGCATCACTCAGACTAGCATCACTCAGACTAGCATCACTCAGACTAGCATCACTCAGACTAGCATCACTCAGACTAGCATCACTCAGACTAGCATCACTCAGACTAGCATCACTCAGACTAGCATCACTCAGACTAGCATCACTCAGACTAGCATCACTCAGACTAGCATCACTCAGACTAGCATCACTCAGACTAGCATCACTCAGACTAGCATCACTCAGACTAGCATCACTCAGACTAGCATCACTCAGACTAGCATCACTCAGACTAGCATCACTCAGACTAGCATCACTCAGACTAGCATCACTCAGACTAGCATCACTCAGACTAGCATCACTCAGACTAGCATCACTCAGACTAGCATCACTCAGACTAGCATCACTCAGACTAGCATCACTCAGACTAGCATCACTCAGACTAGCATCACTCAGACTAGCATCACTCAGACTAGCATCACTCAGACTAGCATCACTCAGACTAGCATCACTCAGACTAGCATCACTCAGACTAGCATCACTCAGACTAGCATCACTCAGACTAGCATCACTCAGACTAGCATCACTCAGACTAGCATCACTCAGACTAGCATCACTCAGACTAGCATCACTCAGACTAGCATCACTCAGACTAGCATCACTCAGACTAGCATCACTCAGACTACATCACTAGACTATCACTCAGACTAGCATCACTCAGACTAGCATCACTCAGACTAGCATCACTCAGACTAGCATCACTCAGACTAGCATCACTCAGACTAGCATCACTCAGACTAGCATCACTCAGACTAGCATCACTCAGACTAGCATCACTCAGACTAGCATCACTCAGACTAGCATCACTCAGACTAGCATCTCAGCCTCACTCAGACTAGCATCACTCAGACTAGCATCACTCAGACTAGCATCACTCAGACTAGCATCACTCAGACTAGCATCACTCAGACTAGCATCACTCAGACTAGCATCACTCAGACTAGCATCACTCAGACTAGCATCACTCAGACTAGCATCACTCAGACTAGCATCACTCAGACTAGCATCACACAGACTAGCATCACTCAGACTAGCATCACTCAGACTAGCATCACTCAGACTAGCATCACTCAGACTAGCATCACTCAGACTAGCATCACTCAGACTAGCATCACTCAGACTAGCATCACTCAGACTAGCATCACTCAGACTAGCATCACTCAGACTAGCATCACTCAGACTAGCATCACTCAGACTAGCATCACTCAGACTAGCATCACTCAGACTAGCATCACTCAGACTAGCATCACTCAGACTAGCATCACTCAGACTAGCATCACTCAGACTAGCATCACTCAGACTAGCATCACTCAGACTAGCATCACTCAGACTAGCATCACTCAGACTAGCATCACTCAGACTAGCCTCACTCAGACTAGCATCACTCAGACTAGCATCACTCAGACTAGCATCACTCAGACTAGCATCACACTGACTAGCATCACTCAGACTAGCAACACTCAGACTAAGCTCACTCAGACTATCCTCACTCAGACAAGCATCACTCAAAGTAGCATCACTGAGACTAGCCTCTCTCAGACTAGCATCACTCAGACTAGCCTCACTCAGACTAACATCACTCAGACTAGCATCACTCAGACTAGCATCACTCAGACTAGCATCACTCAGACTAGCATCACTCAGACTAGCATCACTCAGACTAGCATCACTCAGACTAGCATCACTCAGACTAGCATCACTCAGACTAGCATCACTCAGACTAGCATCACTCAGACTAGCATCACTCAGACTAGCATCACTCAGACTAGCATCACTCAGACTAGCATCACTCAGACTAGCATCACTCAGACTAGCATCACTCAGACTAGCATCACTCAGACTAGCATCACTCAGACTAGCATCACTCAGACTAGCATCACTCAGACTAGCATCACTCAGACTAGCATCACTCAGACTAGCATCACTCAGACTAGCATCACTCAGACTAGCATCACTCAGACTAGCATCACTCAGACTAGCATCACTCAGACTAGCATCACTCAGACTAGCATCACTCAGACTAGCATCACTCAGACTAGCATCACTCAGACTAGCATCACTCAGACTAGCATCACTCAGACTAGCATCACTCAGACTAGCATCACTCAGACTAGCATCACTCAGACTAGCATCACTCAGACTAGCATCACTCAGACTAGCATCACTCAGACTAGCATCACTCAGACTAGCATCACTCAGACTAGCATCACTCAGACTAGCATCACTCAGACTAGCATCACTCAGACTAGCATCACTCAGACTAGCATCACTCAGACTAGCATCACTCAGACTAGCATCACTCAGACTAGCATCACTCAGACTAGCATCACTCAGACTAGCATCACTCAGACTAGCATCACTCAGACTAGCATCACTCAGACTAGCATCACTCAGACTAGCATCACTCAGACTAGCATCACTCAGACTAGCATCACTCAGACTAGCATCACTCAGACTAGCATCACTCAGACTAGCATCACTCAGACTAGCATCACTCAGACTAGCATCACTCAGACTAGCATCACTCAGACTAGCATCACTCAGACTAGCATAACTCAGACTAGCATCACTCAGACTAGCATCACTCAGACTAGCATCACTCAGACTAGCATCACTCAGACTAGCATCACTCAGACTAGCATCACTCAGACTAGCATCACTCAGACTAGCATCACTCAGACTAGCATCACTCAGACTAGCATCACTCAGACTAGCATCACTCAGACTAGCATCACTCAGACTAGCATCACTCAGACTAGCATCACTCAGACTAGCATCACTCAGACTAGCATCACTCAGACTAGCATCACTCAGACTAGCATCACTCAGACTAGCATCACTCAGACTAGCATCACTCAGACTAGCATCACTCAGACTAGCATCACTCAGACTAGCATCACTCAGACTAGCATCACTCAGACTAGCATCACTCAGACTAGCATCACTCAGACTAGCATCACTCAGACTAGCATCACTCAGACTAGCATCACTCAGACTAGCATCACTCAGACTAGCATCACTCAGACTAGCATCACTCAGACTAGCATCACTCAGACTAGCATCACTCAGACTAGCATCACTCAGACTAGCATCACTCAGACTAGCATCACTCAGACTAGCATCACTCAGACTAGCATCACTCAGACTAGCATCACTCAGACTAGCATCACTCAGACTAGCATCACTCAGACTAGCATCACTCAGACTAGCATCACTCAGACTAGCATCACTCAGACTAGCATCACTCAGACTAGCATCACTCAGACTAGCATCACTCAGACTAGCATCACTCAGACTAGCATCACTCAGACTAGCATCACTCAGACTAGCATCACTCAGACTAGCATCACTCAGACTAGCATCACTCAGACTAGCATCACTCAGACTAGCATCACTCAGACTAGCATCACTCAGACTAGCATCACTCAGACTAGCATCACTCAGACTAGCATCACTCAGACTAGCATCACTCAGACTAGCATCACTCAGACTAGCATCACTCAGACTAGCATCACTCAGACTAGCATCACTCAGACTAGCATCACTCAGACTAGCATCACTCAGACTAGCATCACTCAGACTAGCATCACTCAGACTAGCATCACTCAGACTAGCATCACTCAGACTAGGATCACTCAGACTAGCATCACTCAGACTAGCATCACTCAGACTAGCATCACTCAGACTAGCATCACTCAGACTAGCATCACTCAGACTAGCATCACTCAGACTAGCATCACTCAGACTAGCATCACTCAGACTAGCATCACTCAGACTAGCATCACTCAGACTAGCATCACTCAGACTAGCATCACTCAGACTAGCATCACTCAGACTAGCATCACTCAGACTAGCATCACTCAGACTAGCATCACTCAGACTAGCATCACTCAGACTAGCATCACTCAGACTAGCATCACTCAGACTAGCATCACTCAGACTAGCATCACTCAGACTAGCATCACTCAGACTAGCATCACTCAGACTAGCATCACTCAGACTAGCATCACTCAGACTAGCATCACTCAGACTAGCATCACTCAGACTAGCATCACTCAGACTAGCATCACTCAGACTAGCATCACTCAGACTAGCATCACTCAGACTAGCATCACTCAGACTAGCATCACTCAGACTAGCATCACTCAGACTAGCATCACTCAGACTAGCATCACTCAGACTAGCATCACTCAGACTAGCATCACTCAGACTAGCATCACTCAGACTAGCATCACTCAGACTAGCATCACTCAGACTAGCATCACTCAGACTAGCATCACTCAGACTAGCATCACTCAGACTAGCATCACTCAGACTAGCATCACTCAGACTAGCATCACTCAGACTAGCATCACTCAGACTAGCATGACTCAGACTAGCATCACTCAGACTAGCATCACTCAGACTAGCATCACTCAGACTAGCATCACTCAGACTAGCATCACTCAGACTAGCATCACTCAGACTAGCATCACTCAGACTAGCATCACTCAGACTAGCATCACTCAGACTAGCATCACTCAGACTAGCATCACTCAGACTAGCATCACTCAGACTAGCATCACTCAGACTAGCATCACTCAGACTAGCATCACTCAGACTAGCATCACTCAGACTAGCATCACTCAGACTAGCATCACTCAGACTAGCATCACTCAGACTAGCATCACTCAGACTAGCATCACTCAGACTAGCATCACTCAGACTAGCATCACTCAGACTAGCATCACTCAGACTAGCATCACTCAGACTAGCATCACTCAGACTAGCATCACTCAGACTAGCATCACTCAGACTAGCATCACTCAGACTAGCATCACTCAGACTAGCATCACTCAGAATAGCATCACTCAGACTAGCATCACTCAGACTAGCATCACTCAGACTAGCATCACTCAGACTAGCATCACTCAGACTAGCATCACTCAGACTAGCATCACTCAGACTAGCATCACTCAGACTAGCATCACTCAGACTAGCATCACTCAGACTAGCATCACTCAGACTAGCATCACTCAGACTAGCATCACTCAGACTAGCATCACTCAGACTAGCATCACTCACACTAGCATCACTCAGACTAGCATCACTCAGACTAGCATCACTCAGACTAGCATCACTCAGACTAGCATCACTCAGACTAGCATCACTCAGACTAGCATCACTCAGACTAGCATCACTCAGACTAGCATCACTCAGACTAGCATCACTCAGACTAGCATCACTCAGACTAGCATCACTCAGACTAGCATCACTCAGACTAGCATCACTCAGACTAGCATCACTCAGACTAGCATCACTCAGACTAGCATCACTCAGACTAGCATCACTCAGACTAGCATCACTCAGACTAGCATCACTCAGACTAGCATCACTCAGACTAGCATCACTCAGACTAGCATCACTCAGACTAGCATCACTCAGACTAGCATCACTCAGACTAGCATCACTCAGACCAGCATCACTCAGACTAGCATCACTCAGACTAGCATCGCTCAGACTAGCATCACTCAGACTAGCATCACTCAGACTAGCATCACTCAGACTAGCATCACTCAGACTAGCATCACTCAGACTAGCATCACTCAGACTAGCATCACTCAGACTAGCATCACTCAGACTAGCATCACTCAGACTAGCATCACTCAGACTAGCATCACTCAGACTAGCATCACTCAGACTAGCATCACTCAGACTAGCATCACTCAGACTAGCATCACTCAGACTAGCATCACTCAGACTAGCATCGCTCAGACTAGCATCACTCAGACTAGCATCACTCAGACTAGCATCACTCAGACTAGCATCACTCAGACTAGCATCACTCAGACTAGCATCACTCAGACTAGCATCACTCAGACTAGCATCACTCAGAGTAGCATCACTCAGACTAGCATCACTCAGACTAGCATCACTCAGACTAGCATCACTCAGACTAGCATCACTCAGACTAGCATCACTCAGACTAGCATCACTCAGACTAGCATCACTCAGACTAGCATCACTCAGACTAGCATGACTCAGACTAGCATCACTCAGACTAGCATCACTCAGACTAGCATCACTCAGACTAGCATCACTCAGACTAGCATCACTCAGACTAGCATCACTCAGACTAGCATCACTCAGACTAGCATCACTCAGACTAGCATCACTCAGACTAGCATCACTCAGACTAGCATCACTCAGACTAGCATCACTCAGACTAGCATCACTCAGACTAGCATCACTCAGACTAGCATCACTCAGACTAGCATCACTCAGACTAGCATCACTCAGACTAGCATCACTCAGACTAGCATCACTCAGACTAGCATCACTCAGACTAGCATCACTCAGACTAGCATCACTCAGACTAGCATCACTCAGACTAGCATCACTCAGACTAGCATCACTCAGACTAGCATCACTCAGACTAGCATCACTCAGACTAGCATCACTCAGACTAGCATCACTCAGACTAGCATCACTCAGACTAGCATCACTCAGACTAGCATCACTCAGACTAGCATCACTCAGCATCACTCAGACTAGCATCACTCAGACTAGCATCACTCAGACTAGCATCACTCAGACTAGCATCACTCAGACTAGCATCACTCAGACTAGCATCACTCAGACTAGTATCACTCAGACTAGCATCACTCAGACTAGCATCACTCAGACTAGCATCACTCAGACTAGCATCACTCAGACTAGCATCACTCAGACTAGCATCACTCAGACTAGCATCACTCAGACTAGCATCACTCAGACTAGCATCACTCAGACTAGCATCACTCAGACTAGCATCACTCAGACTAGCATCACTCAGACTAGCATCACTCAGACTAGCATCACTCAGACTAGCATCACTCAGACTAGCATCACTCAGACTAGCATCACTCAGACTAGCATCACTCAGACTAGCATCACTCAGACTAGCATCACTCAGACTAGCATCACTCAGACTAGCATCACTCAGACTAGCATCACTCAGACTAGCATCACTCAGACTAGCATCACTCAGACTAACATCACTCAGACTAGCATCACTCAGACTAGCATCACTCAGACTAGCATCACTCAGACTAGCATCACTCAGACTAGCATCACTCAGACTAGCATCACTCAGACTAGCATCACTCAGACTAGCATCACTCAGACTAGCATCACTCAGACTAGCATCACTCAGACTAGCATCACTCAGACTAGCATCACTCAGACTAGCATCACTCAGACTAGCATCACTCAGACTAGCATCACTCAGACTAGCATCACTCAGACTAGCATCACTCAGACTAGCATCACTCAGACTAGCATCACTCAGACTAGCATCACTCAGACTAGCATCACTCAGACTAGCATCACTCAGACTAGCATCAACAATTCTTCCTAAAGATCGGGGATGGACAAGTTCTTTAATAGGAAGAACCATATATAATTCTTTACACATATTTCTGAGTGTTCTTGAGCCACAGGAAACATTTTAAAATTGTATTATATATAAAAAATACCGTAGTCCTAATCACCAAAGCAGAACATGCTTAATTTCTGCTCGTTGAAGTCTTTGAATCTTAATTTTCGCAGATATTAGTTATAAATACGGTTCTAAGAAGCTGAGTGAGGTGACTGTTAGTGAGGATAACACTATGTTTTGGCTTGACATATTTCATTACAGATAAGAGAGATTCACAACAGTAAGTTGTGCCTTAAGCAGAGAGAAGTTGGAAGATTGTTTATACAAGATTGTGGTACTTTGTGTCTGGAAGTTGTTTCTAATAGTCAGATTGGTAGTTGACAGTCATTTTCCAATACATTAGATTGAAAGGTCACTTGGCTTTTCTTCAAGCTTCAGCTTCTCAATAAAAATATCTAAATTCATGGTGTGGTTTTCTATTTGTAAGAATGAAATTCACAGTTTCTAAAACAGTGTTGAACTTAAAGTGTTTGTTTGCTAAATGTTCAAGATGGATGATACAGTGAATAAAGAGACTTTCCTTGATACTGAGATCATGTGTCAATTTGCCCCGTCTGTTGCAATGTTAAAAAGTTTATGAAGTTATAGTTGAGCATTTGATAAAGCTTAGTTAAGTGCATTTTTGATGTCAATACTTTATGTGGTTTCCTTTAAGTTTATCATGTCTAAGAATTCTTCTTGTACATTTCCATTACTTGTAACATAGTGAACAAATAAAGCTGAGAGATATCTTGAATGTCTGTAGATTCATCCAATGTTGAGCTGAAAGCAACGCAGCTTTTCACATCACTCTGCACCGAACATACGATTGTAGAACTAATTTCAGAAAAGCGTCCTTCACTATTGCTACGGGTGACAGGTATTTGCTCTATTGGCTGTTTAAGTTTTGAGTTCACTGGAATGAGAATTGCAGTCATATCAATACTTTCTTTTATTTTACAAATTTCCCATGAGTGTGAGGTAGTTTAATTCGAGTAATTTCCTTAGATATAACAAAACTAGCTTCAGTAGCCAAATAACTTTGCTTACAGAGGGAAAATAAGATATTTTGTTGAAAGACTAAATTAAATTTAAAAATGTTTTTCTTATTTTCTCGCAGTTCTGATTGAAGAATTTTTTTATGATTACATTTAAATTACTAGTTTTAAAATGATTGATTATTGTATGACAGATAAGACATAGAGCTTTTTCACCCTTAATAGTAAAACTAAAATTGTCCTTCCAGTGTTGGTTAAACATTATTTTTTCATGTTTGTATTTACGTTTTATTCTGTTGCTTAGTCATTTCTAACAAGCGTTTCATATCTTTAACTAAAATCAATATGAAGTATTTATTAATGAGAAAATACTTCTCTGCAATGCACTACAATGCAGCACCGAGAGTGTAAGTTTTGTGTACCACATGAAGAGTGATGATACAGAGGCCAGTTCCATCATTCATTCTTGTTTAAGTCACGTTTTGATTGTGTTCAGCGAGTTTAAACTGCACTTTAGAAATATAATTCATATGGATGTTTCAAAACATAGTGTGAATTATCTGTATATATTCTAATTTTAGTGCATATTAGACTACCATAGAACTGAGACACTTATGCAACATATGGGAATCTTTATTGAAGAAACGTTTCGCCATCAGCTTCATCAGTCTTATACAGCTTCTGCTCTATGCTGTAATTTCTACAAGATTGATGGACTGAACACATCGTCTCCAGGCTGAAGGACTGATTACCTCAATCTTCTCCTCTCCTTATACCTTCCTGCTTTGTATAAGACTGATGGGGAAACGTTTCTTCAATAAAGATTCCCATATGTTGCATAAGTGTCTCAATTCTTCAACCTGTCGGTTTTCAAAACCATTCATCACATATACTACAATAGATTATTAACATAAAATTTTAGAAAAAATAGCCGTGAAAGGTAATATTGTGTGGGGAGCCACACAGAGTAGCTTCGGGAGCAGCATACAGCTCGTGAACTGCAGTTTGCCCACTGTTACTATAGATGGTATGACACAGGTAATTCTTTGATATTTGGTTGGTGTACAACAGGCAAGATTACAAGGAATGTTTGCCAAGGTGAACAAGGTGCTTTGTAAAGGTAACTTTTGTTTTAGACAGGTAAATATTTCGGAAGAATCAAGGTAATCAGAGGTAACACAAGTTTTTATTTTATTCATGATGTAAAACAGGATTATGATCTGGGAGAAGACTTTCCACTAGATTGAGAAGAATTTTAGGGTAAACTCAAAAAAGGACTTTGTCTCAGATAAAATATTCCAGGTAATTACAGATTATTCATCTCCCTTAGTACAAGGTTAAGTGTTTCTTCATGAAGGATGTTCCACAGGTACATCAAGACACTGGTAGACAAAGGCAAAGTCTAAAGACTTCAGTTTCATCTTCCATCTGTGGTATTCTGTAATCTTCTATTTAAAACCTAACTATGCTAAGTTCCATAATAAAAAATATAGGTCGGCCTTATATCTAAACGAAGAAAAAATAATAAAGAAACAGAGCATTTAGGGTTATTTTTTTCTCTTATATTGGACTTTCATTACATGTTCATGATCAGTCATCATTATTACAAACACAGGTGTATAATGACCTGCACACATTGTTGTAATGTTATAAATAGTGAAGCAAAAGACAGCAGAAGTTAAAACTTTTATTTCCTTCACCAAAGAAGTAAACTGGTACAATATGTACACTATTTACACTATGTATCATAATGTAAGAGCAAATGTACTACATGATGATCAAACAAGGTAAAAGTAAGAACCAAACAGCATCGTGAGTGACAAGCAGTCCAGACAAGTCTGCCAAAACTCGTATCACAAGTAAATAACATTGCTTCACAGCTCTGGTGGGCTTGTTTGCAACTGCCTAATAAACCAAGGTACTGATGTAACGACGGAGCGCCTGTTGATTGTTAAATTCTCAGCACCAGGTTCCCTGGTCGGGAAGCGGCCTATATGGGAGTGTGACATATGCTGAAAAAATTGTAAGATGCTCGTAGCATTCTACAATCATTATTATCATAACCATTTTTCACTGTGTGATAAGTTTCATTATATTTCACGCACATGATAACTCCACCACTGATGGCACAATGTAAATTTAATAGATAGAGTGTTTTCCATGTTCATTTTCATCACCATTTAAGCAGTAAGATCAAACAATTTGTTTGATTTTAGTATTAAGATACCCGAAAGCTCTCATTTATATGCATTTAAGTGGTAATTTCACCTCTTGCAGAATAACACTGAATTACATACGAGCCTCATAACACAACATTCACATAATTTTACCATTTGCATCACCTTATCAATACTGGATATTATATATCATACTTTATATATTGTTTATAACCTCATCAAGAAAGAAAAGTGTAAATTAATTTTTATTTAATATTTTTTAGGACATAAGACAATTTTAGCTCATGAAAATTAATCTAGGTAAAAGAGCTAATTCTTTAGAAATTCCAATTGTTTTTTTCTGATAAAATCGTCCCCTAGGAAAACATCATCAAGGAAACATCAAACTTCAGTTGACTCACTGTGACATTTCTGGTCTCATGCGGCTAAAAATTTTCTTTTATTAAAGCTTATAGTTTCCTGTGAAGAGCTTGTGTGATCCACTTGTGAAGCTCTTCACAGCATCGACCAACATTTTACTTCATTGCAGAAATATCTTGACCTTTCAAGAAGAAATTCTAACAAGTTTTCCAATCGTTTCAAATTGTGGACAAATAAAATATAGCAAGATTCAATGTTTTCATATTTAAAATGTTAAAATGTTCTCCTTTTTGTTCTAAAATTTAAAAGCTTTTAATAGAAGCAAACAAGTAAAACAAAGTGACTAATTAACCCACATAATTCTTACCCATTCACCACAACACTTCAACTCATCCTCTGTTTCAATACATTTTCTTTATTTTCAAAGTTTGTCAAAAATAGTTGTGATGTTCAGAACCTTCATACAAGATAAATTATGCTCCAGAATGTAGGTTTACTAAGATAGTTACCATCCCACCATCAATATGCTTCCTCACACTCTATAAATCTCGTATTCTACACACGAACATTTGTGTGAATACTGTTAAGGTCTCGTTAATAACCTCAGTTATAACTCTCTGGAAATACTGATTTTACTGTTTTTTATTACCCAATCTTGTTCTTGCTGTGCTTATTTGTGGTGCATAAATTATCTTGGCAAATGGCTTTTTTATTTTGTTGCTGTTGTTAATTATGCCTTATTAATAATAATAATAATAATAATAATAATAATAATAATAATAATAATAATAATAATATTATTATTATTATTATTATTATTATTATTATTATTATTATTATTATTATTATTATTATTATTATTATTACTATTATTATTATTATTATTATTATTATTATTATTATTATTATTATTATTATTGTGAGTTATTTTTCATTTTTACCTCTGCAGAGTTAATATAAGAAGACTAACATCAGTAAAATATCATTTTGACGGTATTGAATTCCGCTGATATAAAGGTTATCAAACAGAGAAACATCATGAAACCTTGATACACAGAACATAAGCACAAGCTGCTTGCAACGTTTTGGGCATGCTAGCACAAGCTGCTTGCTAACTCCTGGTCCACCTCTTGGGCATCACAGAGAACATCAGCACAAGCTGCTTGCTAACTCCTGGTCCACCTCTTGGGCAACACAGAGAACATCAGCACAAGCTGCTTGCTAACTCCTGGTCCACGTCTTGGGCAACACAGAGAACATCAGCACAAGCTGCTTGCTAACTCCTGGTCCACGTCTTGGGCAACACAGAGAACATCAGCACAAGCTGCTTGCTAACTCCTGGTCCACGTCTTGGGCATCACAGAGAACATCAGCACAAGCTGCTAGCTAACTCCTGGTCCACGTCTTGGGCATCACAGAGAACATCAGCACAAGCTGCTTGCTAACTCCTGGTCCACGTCTTGGGCATCACAGAGAACATCAGCACAAGCTGCTCGCTAACTCCTGGTCCACGTCTTGGGCATCACAGAGAACATCAGCACAAGCTGCTTGCTAACTCCTGGTCCACCTCTTGGGCATCACAGAGAACATCAGCACAAGCTGCTTGCTGACTCCTGGTCCACCTCGTGGGCATCACAGAGAACATCAGCACAAGCTGCTTGCTAACTCCTGGTCCACCTCTTGGGCATCACAGAAAACATCAGCAAAAGCTGCTTGCTGACTCTTGGTCCACCTCTTAGGCATCACAGAGAACATCAGCACAAGCTGCTTGCTAACTCCTGGTCCACCTCTTGGGCAACACAGAGAACATCAGCACAAGCTGCTTGCTAACTCCTGGTCCACCTCTTGGGCATCACAGAGAACATCAGCACAAGCTGCTCGCTAACTCCTGGTCCACCTCTTGGGCATCACAGAGAACATCAGCACAAGCTGCTCGCTAACTCCTGGTCCACCTCTTGGGCATCACAGAGAACATCAGCACAAGCTGCTTGCTAACTCCTGGTCCACCTCTTGGGCATCACAGTGAACATCAGCACAAGCTGCTTGCTGACTCTTGGTCCACCTCTTAGGCATCACAGAGAACATCAGCACAAGCTGCTTGCTAACTCCTGGTCCACCTCTTGGGCATCATAGAGAACATCAGCACAAGCTGCTTGCTGACTCTTGGTCCACCTCTTAGGCATCACAGTGAACATCAGCACAAGCTGCTTGCTGACTCTTGGTCCACCTCTTAGGCATCACAGAGAACATCAGCAAAAGCTGCTTGCTGACTCTTGGTCCACCTCTTAGGCATCACAGAGAACATCAGCAAAAGCTGCTTTCTGACTCCTGGTCCACCTCTTAGGCATCACAGAGAACATCAGCACAAGCTGCTTGCTAACTCCTGGTCCACCTCTTGGGCAACACAGAGAACATCAGCACAAGCTGCTTGCTAACTCCTGGTCCACGTCTTGGGCAACACAGAGAACATCAGCACAAGTTGCTTGCTAACTCCTGGTCCACGTCTTGGGCAACACAGAGAACATCAGCACAAGTTGCTCGCTAACTCCTGGTCCACGTCTTGGGCATCACAGAGAACATCAGCACAAGCTGCTTGCTAACTCCTGGTCCACCTCTTGGGCAACACAGAGAACATCAGCACAAGCTGCTTGCTAACTCCTGGTCCACCTCTTGGGCAACACAGAGAACATCAGCACAAGTTGCTTGCTAACTCCTGGTCCACCTCTTGGGCAACACAGAACATCAGCACAAGTTGCTCGCTAACTCCTGGTCAACGTCTTGGGCAACACAGAGAACATCAGCACAAGTTGCTCGCTAACTCCTGGTCCACGTCTTGGGCATCACAGAGAACATCAGCACAAGCTGCTCGCTAACTCCTGGTCCACCTCTTGGGCAACACAGAGAACATCAGCACAAGTTGCTTGCTAACTCCTGGTCCACCTCTTGGGCATCACAGAGAACATCAGCACAAGTTGCTTGCTAACTCCTGGTCCACCTCTTGGGCATCACAGAGAACATCAGCACAAGTTGCTTGCTAACTCCTGGTCCACGTCTTGGGCATCACCTGCTGGCACTGGTTAGTTCCTCCTACCATTAACAATACCTTCGTTTACTACACATCCTCTGACGCCAGTATATAAACGCCAGTCTTCCTACCAGTGCTTCACATTCTTCAAGACTACACTGATCATCACCTGCTCCTATCTTCACTCACTTATTGCCTTATTTTGAACTATATTATATATATGTATATAATATATATATATATGTATATATATATATATATATATATATATATGTATATATATATATTTATATATATATATATATATATATATATATATATATATATACATATATATATATACATATATATATATAAGTTAGCATATGAGAAGTTTTTACAAAGTAGAAGTGATGCAAGGAGGGAAGAGTATATGGAGAAAAAGAGAGAGGTTAAGAGAGTGGTGAAGCAATGTAAAAAGAGAGCAAATGAGAGAGTGGGTGAGATGTTATCAACAAATTTTGTTGAAAATAAGAAAAAGTTTTGGAGTGAGATTAACAAGTTAAGAAAGCCTAGAGAACAAATGGATTTGTCAGTTAAAAATAGGAGAGGAGGGTTATTAAATGGAGAGTTAGAGGTATTGGGAAGATGGAGGGAATATTTTGAGGAATTGTTAAATGTTGATGAAGATAGGGAAGCTGTGATTTCGTGTATAGGGCAAGGAGGAATAACATCTTGTAGGAGTGAGGAAGAGCCAGTTGTGAGTGTGGGGGAAGTTCGTGAGGCAGTAGGTAAAATGAAA
>NW_027196439.1:20000-91156 GCF_038502225.1 Cherax quadricarinatus
ACACTTTTAGTGCAAAATTTAATTTTTTTACATTAACATTAATGAAAAAAATATATCTTCAAACATATAAGAGAAAATTTCAGAAAGGACTTAATTTTAAATGAGTTCTTGCTAATTGACCAGTTTTACATATTCGGCACGACATATATATATATATATATATATATATATATATATATATATATATATATATATATATATATATATATATATATATATATATATATATATATATATATATATATATATATATATGTCCAGCATTATACTGATGAAGCAGCTGGGAGGCGACACTTCTACAAATAAAAATATTCAGATTCATTACGTGATATATTCATAAAAAAAATCATCAATATTTAAATGGTAGTAAAAACTATAAATTAACTGAAAATTGTTCATAGTTTGAAGATTCATGTTTGTCCAGGTTTTTTGTGCAAATTGTTTAAAGTGTTTTCTCAAAATATTCTCTTAAAACTGAGATATATTGTTTTATTTCATTATTTTGAATCTGTTCAGCATTCTAAGTTTATTGAAATATATAATATTGTGATTTTAAAAATACAAAATTGATAAAATCCATTGTTAAAAAATTTTGAAGTAAGTGATCAAGAAGCGTGATACCCAAGTTCAAAATTTTGAAGGTTTGGTTGAGAGACCGAGGCGCTGGTAAACAAAGATACGGCCTCATACATTATGCTCTTTTGGGCAGTATTAACAGTCAGTATATACGTTACTGCTACTGCAAGTTAAGGAACAGCAACACGAGGAAAACCACCTGAGACGAGCTGTGTATGGTGTGGATTTAAGAGCAAGGAACTTAGCAGATTACTTGGAACCCATTATGAGAGTCTAAGATGACATTTACTCCCTGAGCCCGGCCTTGTGATTATCCAATTGAAGTAACTTAAAACCAAAGCTAAATGAGGCAAGTAAACATCGAATATTTGGCTGTGATAAATTTGAGAAACAATCCTAAATTAGATAATGAATGGCAGTTTTCCCTGTTGACCAATGGTTGAGAAGTTATAAGCTAGCTATACATCATTATTTGACCTGTGTCCATCATTTTATCAGCACCATTTTTCTGACCTGAATTAAAGCATATAATGCAGCTGTTTATTACATGACTTACCAAGACGTGATGTGTGTTTTTACTGATATATTACCAAGGTTTCAGATGCTGATGACTTCATGTAGATGTTTCTATGACAAATTTTGATACTCAATGTTGTATCTGCTTTCATTATTAACTTGTAAGATTTCTTGTATGTTTTCGTTTATTCTTGAGCTCCACAAACGTGGTCCAAGAAGGTATACCTAGAGTATACCTGGAGGATGTTCCAAGGTTCCATGCCCCCGGGGCACTGTCCTTGACCAGGCATCGCCGTAGATAAGGGCTTAATAAACAGGCTGTTGCTGCTGGCTCCAGACAAACTGACGTTTAAACCAGAGCCTGGCTGGTCAGTTACTAATCTTAGGTGTCTGTCCAGTTCACTTTTGAAGACAGCTAAGGGTCCATTGGTAACCCCCACCCCCCATTATGTGTACTGGGAGGCACATATAATGGGGGTGATGGATAAGCTTGAAGTGGGCTGCGACGCCTCTCTCTGTTCCGACATGTAAACAAGTAGATATGGACCAAGTCTGTTTATGACTCTTCATTAGCAGAGATGAAGAAAGATCAAATATGTGCATCGAAGGACCAGCTCACATCTTACACCTGCTCCTAACCAAGCAGATTTAGACTGCAACTAAATTAGGATCGAGATTGGACGTTGATGATATGCACAGACCAAGCAACATGTACACACCACAGACTCTCTTCTCCGGCAAGGAAGCTGTGAAATGTTTCTCTCAAATGTTTTATTCCTAAGATCATTTAAATTACGTAGTAATAAGCCTCTAACCTAATAACATAGATACTGGCATTGTACTCTACTATTAACAGCTTTTGGGTCAAGGAGTTTTCATGCTAGATCCAGCCATCAGAACTAGCAACTTTGCCCTTAGTCATTATCTCGGCAGACAACTGACTACACATAGATGTGCTGAAGCTCCAAGTTGACTCCGTGTAGAAAAATTTGTTGTCGTACTCGTGTGCACTTCGAGAACCTCAAGTCGTTCTCGGACAGTCTCCAGGATCAACTGTGGAAGAGATACCACAAATAACTAACTCTCCTATTCGCACAAGCCCCAGAAACTCTCGCTGGTTTAAATAATCTCAGACATATTAGTGAGCTAGAAAGTAAACTATGGCAGAACATTACCGACGGTCCACAACGTAGAAACGTAAATTCATCGTTAAGCAGTATATTTTCTGTGTCTCTTATTTGTGCTCGAACGAATATTAAGGAGAACCAAATTGAAGATACAGTGTTGAGCAACTAAGTGTTGAGCTGCTAAGCGAGGTATCGCCAGTAATTTTCCCTACCATGAACATTAGGCACGGACGTACTACCGTTCATTATTGAAACTGGTAAATAAGTGTGGAGTTTATCTTTCTCCATAATATCTGTACCACTTTTTATAAAGTTTTGTTCAACTATGGTGTGTGGAATATAAACAGTTCTGTAACAAAAACTGAGGGAATATTGTAGGAGGAGTCAGTAGAGCTTGTTGACCGTTGTGTTCAGTGATATCTCACATACCACTCTTGAGAACATGAAAGAAAATGCTTGTCCAACATGTCGCAAGAGAGCGTTATTGATACTATGGTCAGAAACAGTGAAGATTTTTGACCATGAGCTACCTTGAAAAACAGATAGGAAGGGGAGACGTTTACGAGCAAGTTGTTTATAAGAATATGAGAGAAGAGTAGCAGTAACAGGAGCAGCTTCTTCGTTACAGGTAGAGGCCATTTAGACATGGGGGTCTTGAGCTTTGAACTGAGAACGATCCTAAAAAAAAATTTCGCTCCAAGGATATAAAAATCGATGCACCGTAGATGAAAAAGGCGAAATCATGGTCAAGGTAGAGTGAAGGTTCCTCGTGGCCCGGTGAGGGTACGGGACCGATTCCCAGAGATATGGAAGAATCGGACGTGTTTCCTTACACCTGTTGTCTATGTTCACTCATCAGTAAAATGGGTACCTGGGTATTAGTTGACTGGTGTGGGTCGTATTCCGGGACAAAACTGACCTAATTTGCCCGAAATTCTCTGCTAACAAGCGGTTTTCTGTATAGTAGTATGTCATTGATGTCAGCTATGGTCTGTATACCTTGTACATGTACTTGTAGTAAATAAAGATATATTATTATATATTATTAAGGTCTGACATATCAAACGGATCAGGTGGAACTCCGGCACCGGAGTCAGGCAACGAGATGGTCCCCATAAACAGTACTGGGTTCGTGGAAACTTTTGTAAAAAAACTGTGGATATCCCTGGTCATTTTAGGATGCCACTGAGAAGTGGTCCAGGAGGAGACAGATAAGTAAAATCAGTGTCCATGATTAAGTTTTTCTTTTCTTTTCATCATCTTTAAAAAACCGAAGGGAATGGAAGGGTTTATGGTAGCTCCAAGGAGAAGCAAAATGAGACCATGTATGCAGCTCCACGTTCAATAGGTCCCTCAACATGGCAGGTGTTGCTGATACTTCATGGAACACTCTCCCTAACCTATCCTTAATAAGAGTAAACAAACAATCAAAGATAGCAACCTTACATACACTGAGCCACCTTAGCAAACAACAGAAAGGCTGGCCAGACACCAGCTGAAAGGCTGGTTTCTGGCTGATTTCTAGCTGGTTTATGGCTGGTTTCCGGCTGGTTTCTGGCTGGTTTCTAGCTGGTTTCTAGTTGATTTCTGGCTGATTTCTCTCCGGTCTCTGGGTGATTTCTTCGAGACACGAAAAACAGTATACAAAGATATACATGTCACCTTGAAGAGAGCCAAGGCTCCCTTATGAAGCTTAGATGACAGATCAACACATCCCTTGATGATCCATAGTCTATATCAAACAACACTTCCAACAAGAGCCTAAACGTAATAAGACTGACAATGATCCCATATACTAATATAGTGAATATACTAATATAGTGAATATACTAATATAGTGAATATACTAATATAGTGAATATACTAATATAGTGAATATACTAATATAGTGAATATACTAATATAGTGAATATACTAATATAGTGAATATACTAATATAGTGAATATACTAACATAGTGAATATACTAACATAGTGAATATACTAATATAGTGAATATACTAACATAGTGAATATACTAATATAGTGAATATACTAACATAGTGAATATACTAATATAGTGAATATACTAACATAGTGAATATACTAACATAGTGAATATACTAACATAGTGAATATACTAACATAGTGAATATACTAACATAGTGAATATACTAACATAGTGAATATACTAACATAGTGAATATACTAACATAGTGAATATACTAACATAGTGAATATACTAACATAGTGAATATACTAACATAGTGAATATACTAACATAGTGAATATACTAATATAGTGAATATACTAACATAGTGAATATACTAATATAGTGAATATACTAACATAGTGAATATACTAACATAGTGAATATACTAACATAGTGAATATACTAACATAGTGAATATACTAACATAGTGAATATACTAATATAGTGAATATACTAACATAGTGAATATACTAATATAGTGAATACACTAATATAGTGAATATACTAACATAGTGAATATACTAACATAGTGAATATACTAACATAGTGAATATACTAACATAGTGAATATACTAACATAGTGAATATACTAATAGAGTGAATATACTAACATAGTGAATATACTAACAGTGAATATATTAACATAGTGAATATACTTGCATAGTGAATATACTAATATAGTGAATATACTAACATAGTGAATATACTAATATAGTGAATATACTAACATAGTGAATGTATTAACATAGTGAATATTCTAACATAGTGAATATACTAACATAGTGAATATACTAACATAGTGAACATACTAACATAGTGAATATACTAACATAGTGAATATACTAACATAGTGAATATACTAACATAGTGAATATACTAACATAGTGAATATACTAACATAGTGAATATACTAACATAGTGAATATACTAACATAGTGAATATACTAACATAGTGAATATACTAACATAGTGAATATACTAACATAGTGAATATACTAACATAGTGAATATACTAACATAGTGAATATACTAACATAGTGAATATACTAACATAGTGAATATACTAACATAGTGAATATACTAATAGAGATAATAATATAACAGTGAATATACTAACATAGTGAATATACTAACATAGTGAATATACTAACATAGTGAATATACTAACATAGTGAATATACTAACATAGTGAATATACTAACATAGTGAATATACTAACATAGTGAACATACTAACATAGTGAATATACTAACATAGTGAATATACTAACATAGTGAATATACTAATATAGTGAATATACTAACATAGTGAATATACTAACATAGTGAATATACTAACATAGTGAATATACTAATATAGTGAATATACTAACATAGTGAATATACTAACATAGTGAATATACTAACATAGTGAATATACTAACATAGTGAATATACTAATATAGTGAATATACTAATATAGTGAATATACTAACATAGTGAATATACTAACAGTGAATATACTAACATAGTGAATATACTAACATAGTGAATATACTAACATAGTGAATATACTAACATAGTGAATATACTAACATAGTGAATATACTAATATAGTGAATATACTAACATAGTGAATATACTAACATAGTGAATATACTAACATAGTGAATATACTAACATAGTGATTATAATAACATAGTAGGTTACAATTACATATATCCTGTGACAAAGTTGCATAGATATTCAAAGCAGTACCAGAAAATAACATTCCTAACCTGGTAGCCCAGGTGTCAGCAGGCCATTCACAGAGGCTAGCAGTATTTTCCCTCTGTGAAGGGAGGTAAATTAGGTGTTGGAATATGTGCACTAGATGCACGTTGTTCCATTACTCCTTCATCTAATTGCTGTTGTGAGAAAGTTAACTTTTTATTCTCTAATTCAAGGCGAGCTTGTTCGAGCTCGCGATCCTTTTCTCTCTCCCTTAACTCATATTCTCTATCCTTTGCTCTTTCCTCAAGTTCCCTTAATTTAACTTGTTCCTCACATACTTTAGCTCTCTCCTCATGATCAAGTCTCTCACGCTCCTTTTTGTCTTCTCTTTCGATTCTCAACCTCTCCTTTTCCACTTCTCTTTCGATTGTCAATCTCTCCTTTTCAATTCTTTCCTTGATTTTAGCACTAATGTAAGATTCTAAATTTTTCCCTGTTATTCCTAACTTACTTCCAGCGTTCATCCAAAACTGGTATTCCTCCATATTTGCAAGAATAACTTAAAAACGGGTATTAAAGAAAACGGAGGGTTCAATTCCTGCTCCGCTCAAACTGTAAATAAACCAGAGGGCTCGATCCCTGCTTCAATTAAACAATATGTATTAATGAAAACGAAGGGTTCTATGCCGGCTCCGAGCAAACAGTAAGTAGAATGGGGTCCCTTGACCATCCAATCTTCTCACCAACAAATCAAGAGTGTCCTACGACAGTTCCCTTGATATAATAAAGAGCTCAATGAAACAAATTGTCACTGGAAAATCTCGGGTCCCTAGAGTCTAATCCTCCAAAGTGTTTCAAGATCGAACAAAAATGTGGCAGAATTAAATATTATATCCCGCCTGACTTGACTTACAATAAATTGAGACTATAACAATCACCAAATCTTTTAAATACCTGTACTGTAGTCCTACCATAGAGAATGATTACTCATGGCTGGTGGTAACCGTCTGTGGTATGCAGCGTTGAAGTTCCAATGGCAGATTCGAGATGGAGTTGAATCTTGATTCAGTAGAGTTGATCCTGACAAGGTCGCCACTTGTGAAGGCTTACTCAGCCCTGTAACAACTTCAGTCAGTATTACCAAGGCTGGCTCCTCCTCAGGAAAATTAATGAATAGAAAAAGAACAAAAACTGACAAACATAAACAATTTATTATTTAGAAAATATAAAATATAAAACACTTAAATATGAAATATTGATCCTTCCTTAAAGAAAATGAAAAATGAAAAATGTATAAATGATATCTGAATTCAACGCTAATATATATATATATATAAAACTTGGGTGTCTGGTGTTGGTGACACTGCGTACTGTTGAAATCGAAGCAGCTGCTGATGATGGTGAGGGGGGGGGTCACAGGTGTTGGTGACAACCCACCGGCTCGTTCTTCACAGATTTTTTTAGCCGTCAATAATCCGTCCAGATGACAGGAAAGCAGGTTTTTTCCACTGCAATGATGAGGGGTTATATCCTGCTACTTGCATATACAAACAGGTAAGTGGATCAGAATTTGGGACGTCTCAGAACGTTAGTCCGTCTCCTTCAATTCTACTCGTTGATTAGCAGGTGACCCTCTCTGTCCTTTCAAGCTGTAAAGAGAGACAGATTACCCACTGCTTTAGAAATCACTCTCCATGATAAGTACAATACCTAAAAGATGTGGTGATTATTAAAACATTTTAACCTAACAAGACTGAAAGGACTAAGTTAATTATTGGTCAAAAGTGAAGCTTTCAACCAATAAGTCCACTGAAATATGATCAGGCGTGTACTTACAGTAGTGTTGGGAGCTGTGAGTCGAGTGATTTACTGTTTGACCAGAGCCCCACACGTCACCTTTCTGGGGGGGGAAGAGGGAGGGGAAGGGATAGCGGGAGCTAGACTGACCCTACCTTAACAAGCAGCTGGCAATCAAACTATCACTTTCGGGGAGGGGGAAAAAGGGGGGGAATAGCGGGAGCGGGACTTATCCTACCTTAACAAGTAGCCGGCAATGAAACTATTGTTACTGTATACTCCCTCGCTACTCCTATCTACTGAACTTTTCCCTCACAGGCTACTTCCTTATGCAAGTTGTGTTGCAGGATTGACATGGAAGATGCAAGTGGACATCTCTTCTCTAGGGTATTGACTTGTTACACACACTCGGGTACTCTACTTTAAACAACTTTCACTGTTGGATTGACAACTGTCAGTAATAAATTCTTCATTGTGACATGAAAGTCATTTTCCTTCAGTAAAAAATATAACACTGAGCTACACTGAAGTTACATTCTGGTACACATTAATATATTTCATCACTGATAAATAACAGAAACATTAACATAATTAAATATAAATGTAGAATTCTTAAAGAAAATTGTCAAAACACTTTCATGAGTCATAATGACAAGAGAGACAAATATATTTCATCATAAAATTTATAACAAACTCCTTTTCTGAACCTTCAAGTAACTCAGAAAAGTAGAAGTCACAAACTACAAAATGTTCAGTCAAAAACTTACAAACTACAAAATGTTCAGTCAAAAACTTACAAACTACAAAATGTTCAGTCAAAAACTTAGCTGCACAATTCAACGTTAAATACTGTTAACACAATAGTTATTGAAATACTTCAAGTTTCTGAAGTGAGTAAACTCAGACCAATGTTGACATTACTACGTATTAGGTATTCCAGAAAGACTTTAAATAGTGTCCAGATTTCCATTACCTTCAACTTTTTCAATAATGTTTCGCTAATAACTTGAGACCATCTCATTCGATTAGCTTCAAATTTTCAATACTTTGTGTACAATAACATGGATCATAGTCTTGGAAGGATGGTCTCTTGGCTCATAGTTATTAACTTAAAGAGAATTTAAAATCTAAAAATAAATATTAGAATTCCTAAAATGCTCGTAAACAACCTGAAAATACAACTTCTGCTTTCATTATACAATGTTTTACATGAGGTGATACAGGACTCACACATATAACATTATACAATGTTTTACATGTGGTGATACAGGACTCACACATATAACATTATACAATGTTTTACATGAGGTGATACAGGACTCACACAGATAACATTATACAATGTTTTACATGTGGTGATATAGGACTCACACATATAACATTATACAATGTTTTACATGTGGTGATACAGGACTCACACATATAACATTATACAATGTTTTACATGTGGTGATACAGGACTCACACATATAACATTATACAATGTTTTACATGTGGTGATACAGGACTCACACATATAACATTATATAATGTTTTACATGTGGTGATACAGGACTCACTCATATAACATTATATAATGTTTTACATGTGGTGATACAGGACTCACACAGATAACATTATACAATGTTTTACATGAGGTGATACAGGACTCACACAGATAACATTATACAATGTTTTACATGAGGTGATACAGGACTCACACAGATAACATTATACAATGTTTTACATGAGGTGATACAGGACTCACACAGATAACATTATACAATGTTTTACATGAGGTGATACAGGACTCACACACATAACATTATACAACGTTTTACATGAGGTGATACAGGACTCACACACATACCATTATACAATGTTCTACATGATTGAGTAGGTGCGAAGAGCACGACTACGGTGCTCTTCGCACCTACTCCAAGGTTGAGGGACTGATTACCTCATCTTCTGTACATAGTTCTACTGTCTTCAAGTTATGTCTTGGAATTTGTATTGATAAAGCCACTGGATGGCGAAACATCTACAATAAAGATACCCAGATGTTGCACATGTGTCTTAAAGAGTACAAGATTGTTGTGGTGCCATTGTTACACCAGGTCAACTATGTGAGTATAAGATTGTTGGGGTGTCATTGTTACACCAGGTCAAGTATGTGAGTATAAGATTGTTGTGGTGTCATTGTTACATCAGGTCAACTATGTGAATATAAGATTGTTGTGGTGTCATTGTTACATCAGGTCAACTATGTGAATATAAGATTGTTGTGGTGTCATTGTTACACCAGGTCAACTATGTGAGTATAAGATTGTTGTGGTGCCATTGTTACACCAGGTCAACTATGTGAGTATAAGATTGTTGTGGTGCCATTGTTACACCAGGTCAACTATGTGAGTATAAGATTGTTGTGGTGCCATTGTTACACCAGGTCAACTATGTGAGTATAAGATTGTTGTGGTGTCATTGTTACACCAGGTCAACTATGTGAGTATAAGATTGTTGTGGTGTCATTGTTACACCAGGTCAACTATGTGAGTATAAGATTGTTGTGGTGCCATTGTTACACCAGGTCAACTATGTGAGTATAAGATTGTTGTGGTGCCATTGTTACACCAGGTCAACTATGTGAGTATAAGATTGTTGTGGTGCCATTGTTACACCAGGTCAACTATGTGAGTATAAGATTGTTGTGGTGCCATTGTTACACCAGGTCAACTATGTGAGTATAAGATTGTTGTAGTGCCATTCTTACACCAGGTCAACTATGTGAGCATAAGATTGTTGTGGTGTCATTGTTACACCAGGTCAGCTATGTTAGTATAAGATTGTTGTGGTGTCATTGTTACACCAGGTCAACTATGTTAGTATAAGATTTTTGTGGTGTCATTGTTACACCAGGTCAACTATGTGAGTATAAGATTGTTGTGGTGTCATTGTTACACCAGGTCAACTATGTGAGTATAAGATTGTTGTGGTGCCATTGTTGCACCAGGTCAACTATGTGTGTATGAGATTGTTGTGATGCCATTGTTACACCAGGTCAACTATGTGAGTACAAGATTGTTGTGGTGCCATTGTTACACAAGGTCAATTATGTGAGTATAAGATTGTTGTGGTTCCATTGTTACACCAGATCAACTATGTGAGTACAAGATTGTTGTGGTGCCATTGTTACACAAGGTCAATTATGTGAGTATAAGATTGTTGTGGTTCCATTGTTACACCAGGTCAATGTGAGGGAAAAGTTCAACAGATAGGAGTAGCGAGCGAGTATATGGTAACGATAGTTTGATTGCCGGCTGCTTGTTAAGGTAGGGTCAGTCTAGCTCCCGCTTTCCCCCCCCTTTCTCCCCAGCCTGAAAGGTGACGTGTGGGGCTCCGGCCAAACAGTAATCACTCGACTCAGAGCTCCGAGCACAACGGTAAGTAAAAGCCTCTGCTCCTATTCTAGTGGATATATTGGTTGAAAGCTTCGCTTTTGACCAATAATAAACTTAGTCCTTTCAGTCTTAAGTTCCACATTAGACTTTTAGATAATCACCACTTCTTTTAGATATTGTACTTATCAAGGAGAGTGATTTCTTAAGCAGTGAGTAACCTTTGTCTCTTTCCAGCTTGGAATGACAGCTCGTGTCATCTGACAACCAAAGAAAGTGTTGAAGGAGACGGACTGAAACAGGTCCTGAGTCGTCACTTTGTGATCTACATACATGATTAATTGTAGTTGAACACAGGAAACTACCCCTCATCTTTGCAGTGGTGAAGAACCTGTGTTCCTGTCATCTGGACAGACTATTCAAGGCTATAGACTCTGTGAAGAACTAGTCGTTGGGTTGTCACTCAACACCTGTGATCGCCTTCCCTTCATTAACGGCTACAATTTCTACAAGACGATGTAAACATCAACCAGACACCCCAGTTTACTTGTACATATTAGCGTTGAATTTAAATGGCAATTTTTCACTTCATTTTTCTTTCAAGTAGGATACACCTTCATGTTTTATCTTTGCATTACTAAATAATAAAGTGTTTATCTTTGTGAATTATTTCTTTTTCTATTCTTTAATTTTCCTTAGAAGGAGCCAGTCTTGGTAATAATGTCTGAAGTTTTTATAGGGCTGAGTAAGCCTTCACAAGTGGCGACCTTGCAATTATCAACTCGACTGAATCAAGATTCAACTCCATCTCGAATCTAAGACCATTGAAACTTCAACGCCAGATACCACAGACGGTTACCACCAGCCGTGAGTAATCATTCTCCATGGTAGGACTACAGTACAGGTATTTAAAAGATTTGGTGATTGTTATAGTCTCAGTTTATTGTAAGTGAAGTCAAGGCAGGATATACTAGTTAATTCTGTCACCTTTTGGAGCTTGAAACGATTTAGAGGAATAGACTCTAGGGACGCGAGATTTTCCAGTGACAAGTTGTTTCATTGAGTTTTATGTATTATATCAAGGGAACTGTCGTAGAACACTCTTGATTTGTTGGTGAGAAGATTGGATGGTCAAGGGACCCCATTCTACTTGCTGTTTGGTCGGAGCTGGCATAGAACCGTCCGTTTTTCTTTCATACTGTTTAGTCGAAGCAGGGATCGAACCCTCCGATTTATTTACAGTTTGAGCGGAGCAGGAATTGAACCCTCCGTTTTCTCTGATATACCCGTTTCATTTTCCCCTTGTAGTTTAAGTTATTCTTGCAAGTATGGAGGAATACCAGTTTTGGATGAACGCTGGAAGTAAGTTAGGAATAACAGGGAAAAATTTAGAATCTTTCATTAGTGCTAAGATCCAGGAAAGAATTGAAAGAGAAAGATTTGAGAGAGAAGAAAGACAGTTAGAAAGAGAGAGAGAGGAGAAAAAGGAGAGAGATCGAATTGAAAGAGAAAATCAAGAAAGACAGTTGGAAAGAGAGAGAGAAGAAAAAAAGGAGCGTGATAGACTTGATCGTGAGGAGAGAGCTAAAGTACGTGAGGAACAAGTTAAATTAAGAGAACTTGAGGAAAGAGCAAAGGATAGAGAAGTTGAGGAAAGAGCTACAAAACGTGAGGAAAGAGCTAGAGAACATGAGTTAAGAGAAAGAGAAAAAGATCACGAGCTCGAAAAATCTCGCCTTGAATTAGAAGATAAAAAGTTAACTTTTACACAACAACAATTAGAGGAAGGAGTAGTTGAACATCATGCAGCTAGTGCACATATTCCAACACCTAATTTACCTCCCTTCACAGAGGGTGAAGACATTCATACATTATCAGGTTTGAAAATACCGCTACCCTCTGTGAATGGCCTGCTGACACCTGAGCTACCAGGTTAGGAATGTTATTTTCTATTTTCTGGTACAGCTTTGAATATCTATGCAACTTTGTCGCAGGATATCATATGTAATTATAACCTACTGAAGAAGGCAATCCTTAAAGCATATCAAAAAACCACAAATTCTTATAGGAAAGATTTCAGGTATGCCACCTTACAGGCTGGCCAGAACTTTCAGCAGTTACAGGTAACACTCTTTCGTTTGTTCGACTTTTGGATAGAGAGCTCAGGAACTGATCACAGTTATGAATCTCCTGACAGCTCTTCCCCACCAAATATGAACATTCATTAGAGAACATAACCTGATTAAAGATGAGGAAGTTGCTGAGACCGCTGACTTGTATGCTGAGGCTAACAATTCCTATAAAGACCTAAAGGGATCGATCCCTAAGGGCAATGGTTCACCTGAACCAAAGGTTAAGTAGCCTACAGTAGAAAACAAGTCACCAGCTATTATACCAACATGTCATCGGTGTGGTGGTATCGGACATAAACGTCCAGATTGTCCTTCTAAGAAAATAGAGAAAGTTGTCAGATGTTTTGTTGATGGTAATGACCAAGCATCCTTCTGTTCAGGAACAGTTAATGGTACAAAAGTCTCAGACATATTACGTGACACTGGATGTACGTGCATCGTAATTTCGGACAAACTGTTCCCTTACTTTAAAACCTCTCGTGTGTCCTCTATTCTTTCAGACTACTTGGGTCGTGAAAATACTTTCCCTACAATACGTTGTTGCTTGAAAACTAAATGGTTCACCGGTTGGACTAATGCGGTACTAGCCCCAATTACTTGTTCTATAATAGTGGGTAATGTTAAAGGTGCTATTCTTCCTTCGGAGGCGGATCTTTCGTCTCCACCCGTGGATCTAAGTTTTCCAGCTCCTCTTCCTTGCAAGTTAAATAAGCCCCTTAACAATTCCACACCGGAAGCTGCATTGTCTCATACGGTTCATCTGGGGGTAGAAACAGATGATACTGCTCTTGATAGTGAGGTAGCAGGATCACCTGTTCACTCGACAGGTGAGAGTAAGGGTAATGCCTCTGACACTCTCAATGTCTTGACTAGGGTTCAGACCAAAGCCCGGACTTCTCCTACTGTAAGTCCTCTCATTTTCCCAGATTTTATGTCCAAGGATGACTTTATCAATTTACAGGAGGATTGCCCTTCACTTCGGGATTGTCATAATCAAGCTTTTAACAACAAAGTTATCCATGGGAGATACGTATCTCATAAGTTTGAATATATTAATGGTATCTTATATAAATCTGTATTTAAATCTCATTCTTCAGCAATAGATTATTCTCTCCTTGTTGTTCTTAAACCATGTCGAGAGACTGTTCTTCAAATGGCTCATGATTTGCCAGTGACCAAACACTTGGCCCATCGTAAGACGTGGCATAAACTCAAGTACACTTATTTTTGGCCAAGCATGTACTCACAGGTTACCAATAAGTATAGTTTTTGCAATAGGTGTCAGGTGCTTACTGCACAAAATACACACTCCTAGTACCTGTATATTTATTAAATCTAAAACTTCCCTCCTGCAGAAACGAGATACTCCACCATACAAAAGGGATGTTTGGCCATTGTGTGGAGTATCTCCAAACTTAAATACTACTTACTGGGTAAAGAATTCATTTTAGAAACGGATCACAAACCTTTGATATACCTAGAAACTTTTAAGGAAACCAACAGTCGCCTCTTGAGGTGGACATTGGCACTCCAAGCTTTTAAGTTTCATATTGTATATATCAATGGTTCATCCAATTATTTCTCTGACTGGTTAAGTCGTGACAGTCAGTAGAGTTGGTGCCTTACGCGACTTCATATTAGAACTTTTTCCTCGCCTATTCTTCTTATACTCCTTGACTATAAGTCTTGGTATGGGGGAGTGTGAGGGAAAAGTTCAACAGATAGGAGTAGCGAGCAAGTATATGGTAACGATAGTTTGATTGCCCGCTTTCCCCCCCTTTCTCCCCAGCCTGAAAGGTGACGTGTGGGGCTCCGGCCAAACAGTAATCACTCGACTCAGAGCTCCCAGCACAACGGTAAGTAAAAGCCTTTGCTCCTATTCTAGTGGATATATTGGTTGAAAGCTTCACTTTTGACCAATAATAAACTTAGTCCTTTCAGTTTTAAGTTCCTTTGTCTCCTTCCAGCTTGAAATGACAGCTCGGGTCATCTGGCAACCAAAGAAAGTGTTGAAGGAGACGGACTGAAACAGGTCCTGAGAAGTCACTTTGTGATCTACATACCTGATTAATTGTAGTTGAACACAGGAAACTACCCCTCATCTTTGCAGTGGTGAAGAACCTGCGCTTCTGTCATCTGGACAGACTATTCAAAGCTATAGACTCTGTGAAGAACTAGTCGTTGGGCTGTCACTCAACACCTGTGACCCGCTTCCCTTCATTAACGGCTTCAATTTCTACAAGACGGTGTAAACATCAACCAGACACCCCAGTTTACTTGTACATATTAGCGTTGAATTTAAATGGCAATTTTTCACTTCATTTTTCATTTTTCTTTCAAGTAGGATACACCTTCATGTTTCAATGTTTTATCTTTGCATTACTAAATAATAAAGTGTTTATCTTTGTGAATTATTTCTTTTTCTATTCATTAATTTTTCTGAGGAGGAGCCAGTCTTGGTAATACTGGTAATACAGGGCGGAGTAAGCCTTCACAGTCAACTATGTGTATATAAGATTGTTGTGGTGCCATTGTTACACCAGGTCAACTATGTGTATATAAGATTGTTGTGGTGCCATTGTTACACCAGGTCAACTATGTGTATATAAGATTGTTGTGGTGCCATTGTTACACCAGGTCAACTATGTGTATATAAGATTGTTGTGGTGTCATTGTTACACCAGGTCAACTATGTGTATATAAGATTGTTGTGGTGCCATTGTTACACCAGGTCAACTATGTGTATATAAGATTGTTGTGGTGCCATTGTTACACCAGGTCAACTATGTGTATATAAGATTGTTGTGGTGTCATTGTTACACCAGGTCAACTATGTGTATATAAGATTGTTGTGGTGTCATTGTTACACCAGGTCAGCTATGTGTATATAAGATTGTTGTGGTGTCATTGTTACACCAGGTCAACTATGTGTATATAAGATTGTTGTGGTGTCATTGTTACACCAGGTCAACTATGTGTATAAAAGATTGTTGTGGTGTCATTGTTACACTAGGTCAACTATTTATGCATAAGATTGTTGTGGTGTCATTGTTACACCAGGTCAACTATGTGTATATAAGATTATTGTGGTGCCATTGTTACACCAGGTCAACTATGAGTATATAAGATTATTGTGGTGCCATTGTTACACCAGGTCAACTATGTGTATATAAGATTGTTGTGGTGCTATTGTTACACCAGGTCAACTATGTGAGTATAAGATTGTTGTGGTGTCATTGTTACACCAGGTCAACTATGTGAGTATAAGATTATTGTGGTGCCATTGTTATACCAGGTCAACTATGTGTATATAAGATTGTTGTGGTGCTATTGTTACACCAGGTCAACTATGTGAGTATAAGATTGTTGTGGTGTCATTGTTACACCAGGTCAACTATGTGTATATAAGATTGTTGTGGTGTCATTGTTACACCAGGTCAACTATGTGAGTATAAGATTGTTGTGGTGTCATTGTTACACCAGGTCAACTATGTGTATATAAGATTGTTGTGGTGTCATTATTACACCAGGTCAACTATGTGTATATAAGATTGTTGTGGTGTCATTGTTACACCAGGTCAACTATGTGAGTATAAGATTGTTGTGGTGTCATTGTTACACCAGGTCAACTATGTGTATATAAGATTGTTGTGGTGTCATTGTTACACCAGGTCAACTATGTGAGTATAAGATTGTTGTGGTGTCATTGTTATACCAGGTCAACTATGTGAGTATAAGATTATTGTGGTGTCATTGTTATACCAGGTCAACTATGTGTATATAAGATTGTTGTGGTGCTATTGTTACACCAGGTCAACTAAGTGTGTATAAGATTTTTTTGCTGCTATTGTTACACCAGGTCAACTGTGTGTATATAAGATTGTTGTGGTGCTATTGTTACACCAGGTCAACTAAGTGTGTATAAGATTGTTGTGGTGCCATTGTTACACCAGGTCAACTGTGTGTATATAAGATTATTGAGGTGCTATTGTTACACCAGGTCAACTATGTGAGTATAAGATTATTGTGGTGCCATTGTTACACCATGTCAACTATGTGTGTATAACATAATTTTTTTTTTTGTATTTTATTTAAAACCAATGCAGTTTAACAAAAATAAAGAAACAGTATGGATTTCAATCAAATTAACTGACAAACGGATTGCACCTATATGCTCGCAAGATATTGCTGCCAAACATACAACAAGAACTTAAGGCAAGAACATAGCCTAAAAAAAAATACATGTCACAGGGTCATGAATTGACATATATACACATTCATTGATGCAAAACCTTACATATATATAAATTGTACATATAACATGACATCTGACAAAGGCTCAATACACTTGAACATAAAATATACAAAGAAGTTATATCAGTTAAATCCCAACCTTCGCATTAATCAAAAACCAAAACCTAACATCATAATCTTACTAGAACATCTACATACGCATCCCTAACAATACAGCTTTACATATACCAACATACGAATAAACAGAAAAAGAATACAGCTTAGAACACAAAAACTGAAGCGCAATACTGTTACAATAAACCCATATACAAAATCTCAGACACAAATGGACTACGTCACTAAACTGTCTAGATATGTCTGTATACCATACAGACTAAACTGTCTAGATATGTCTGTATACCATACAGACTAAAACTTAACATCAAGAACTTAGCATTGACACCAAACCTGTATCAGGGTACAGACCATAATTATAAACTTTAAAAAGAATCGAATCATACATATATAAAGTATTACATAACGTCTGACCTATGACAAAGGCTCAATACAATAGAAAGGGACACACACACACACACACACACACACACACACACACACACACACACACACACACACACACATAAACAAACAATTTCACAAAATCACATTAATCAGATGCACTGTATGCACAAAGCAAAACAGAATATAAGTATATCTCATCATGCAAAAACCCAGCACGTAACATAAATACAAACTAAAACACTCATGTCGCAAAGAACTTATTACTCAAGAATCATGTTATACAAGACTGATACACATCAAAATTATACATAAAAAAATCTACTATATTATACCTACATTCTGAAAAGTGTTATATCTAACATAACGAGACCTTGAGCTCTACATCCACACTTGGCTGCCATAAAGTCTCCATGACAACCAGGAAACCATTCCAAACCCACATACACAACACTCTCACGACCCCCCCCCAAAGGAGGCGAGCCCGCTGTAACCCCCTAACTCCCTCCCACCTATGAAAACCCCTTCACTCACTCATTATCAATCACAGATTTATGAGAATCCCTAACGTTAGCATTCTATACCCCTCGGAGAAAGCCTGATCCCACCTCCTCCCATACAAATCTCTGTTACGACACATCGTACGATAGAACGTTACCGCAAGAACCTTCCTTCTCTCCTCACTATCCCCTCTCCCCCTCATCACCCACGACATATATATATATAATCTACCATGATATAATCTAAAGCTCTTATGACACCCTCGTCTAACCCACCCATATCTAGACTTAAAGCACGCAAAACCGACACCCCACGGCCCCCCCACCCTCTGTACCAACCTACTTAACCAGCACCTGACCACTTCTAGCCCTTCACAAAAGTAAACTACATGGAACGCTGTCTCATCCCCTCCACAGATACCACACACCCCACCCTCTACAACCTGTCTGTTTCGTAGTATCTCACCAGACGGAAGGATCCCATGCAGAAAACGAAACATTACCTCACGCGCCCGAGGGTTTAACTTCATTTTACTAAATCTAAACCAAATACTCTTCCACGCATACATGGGGAACAAACCCTCAACTGGGACAACGCACCTACCTACAAGTAACCTACACAAAACCCTAATACGAACCTTTCTCAGTTCCCTAACCAACATCACAGCCCTCAAAACGATTTCGCATTCCCTCAACTCCATTCCTCGATACCACATACCCAGCCTGTCGTGTATCCTTCCCAACTGCCCCGCGTTCACACCCTCACGCAACACTTCCCATTTAATAAACACACATTTAGCCCTCCGTCTCAAATCCATCAACCCCAACCCACCCTGACTTACAGGTAACATTACAACTTCCCTCCGTAACCAATCACAACGTGAACCCCACAAAAATTTGTACACCTGTCTTAGAATCCTCGCAATAGCTGTCCCTGTAATTGGGAACACAGCTGCAACATGCCAAATCTTACTATACAATAAAATGTTTACGACTATGACTCTTTGTATAAGAGTTAGGTGCTGGGGTCTCAGAACACCTAGACGCCCCACGATCCTTTCCAATAACCTATCCGAGTTTTCCTCCCGCGCCGCAACCATGTCATCCTTATAAATAATACCACAAATCTTTAAAGACACCGCCCATTCTTTAACAACATTACATCTCCCCCCCACACCCCCCACCCAAGAACCCAACCCCATGCACCTTGACTTCGCACTATTTACCTGCATACCCGTGGCACTTCCAAATAATTGCACAACCTCATCCAACACTCCCATTGACATCCCTTCACGAATGAGAACAGTGGTGTCGTCAACATATCCAATTGAACCCGGCCAGGCCCTCCCACCCCCCACACTTCCCTCACTTGGCGTACATAAGCTACGGTCAACCATTCTATAAAAGGGGTCCTGGAAACACGCAAACAATATTTGGGACATGGGGCATCCCTGTCTAAGGCCTCTACCCATTGCAATATCCCTCCCCATACACCCATTAATCTGTATCCTCATTTTCGCCCCCTTGTATAACGTATTTACCCACTCGACTATTTCCTCCCCAAAACCCTGTCTCCTAAGTATAACCTGCAAAGCTCCCCTTTCCACTCTATCATATGCTCCCTGCCAATCTAGAGCCAACAAAGCCGCCCCTCCACCCCCACCCTTAGCTTCCACAAAACTTCTCAGTATCCCATGTCCTTCAATCATCGACCTTCCCGGCAACCCAAACTGAGATTTTGACACCACCCTCCCCACAACACATTTGAACCTATTACCTAAAATTTTTGCGAACACCTTATAGTCTGCACACATCAGTGATATGGCTCGGTACTCACGAAGGGTGGGCTGCCCCTTGACCTTCGGGACCAACACTACAACTGCTGTTACCTGCTTCTCCCCCAACTTACCCTTCTCCTTCATACGATTAAATAACCTAACTATAAATCCCCTTATTAACGTCCAATGTTGTAAATAAAATTCTACTGGGAGACAGTCAATACCCGGCGCTTTCCCCTTCCTCATTCCCCTTAACGCATTCTCTATTTCCTCTGCCGTAATAGTCCCACCTAAAGCCTTTCTATCACTATTTCCTAAATTACACATCACATACATACACACCTTGTCCAACGCTACGTCACTCCCCCCCCCTTCCACTGCTCCAGTACTTCTCGTACCAAGCCTCCGCATACGCACACATCCCCTTCGTGGTTCGTATCTCCTGCCCTGCTCTATAATTCCCAACCATCTCCCTTACCTCTAAACATGGAATAGCTGTCACCGCCTGCCTTTACTTTTGATGCCGCAAAACATACGCTGACGGCTTGTCGCCCCAAAGCACTTCTTCCACCCCTGCCTGCACCCTTACAGCTTGAAACCTTTCATTTTGCAACACCCTCAACCTCCCCTTTATTTCAGCTATTTCATCCATAGGAAAATTATTCCCACCCACCCCCCTCACATAGCAACCTCTTAACCTATCCTCTAAATAGTTAGCCAGTCCATATTTTAAATTATTAATACGTTTTCCTTCTCTCACATAAAACTTTCTAATCCTTTCCTTTGCAACACTATCCCACCATGTCACAATGTCATCCACTCCCTGTTCTTCCACACTAAGCTCCCTCCATAGGACTGAAAACCCCTCCAACCCCTCCTCATCACCTAACACACTTATATTTAATTTCCAATAACTTCTATATATGTCCACGAGCGTCTCCCACCCAACCTCCACCACCACTGCCCTATGATCTGACACTGTAGCCTCAACAGTACTGAAAGATTTCACATCCACTCCCTGAGAAAGGTACACTCTATCTAGTCTCACAGCATATCCACTCCTAACAAACGTATATTCAGTCTCCCACACCGCCCCCCCCAAAGGCATCACGTAACCTAACATCTCTTAATAAATCCCTAAGAGCCACAGACATATATCCAGCCCCTTTTGGGTCCACATCAGCCACCCTGATTACACTATTCCAGTCCCCACCAACTATCGCCACCTCTGGCAGTGCACTTAAGAAAAACACAAGATCTTCACACACAAAATCATTCTTTACCTTTATGTTATTTTCTGCCGGCGCATACACACTCACAAAAGACACACGCTTACCCATCCACCACCCATCCACACGCAACACCCTCCCTCCCCCTCCTCCCTCGCTTCTCTGCAAAACAAACGGGCTCGTCTCCCTTATTAAAATTCCCACACCACCTTTTAGACGGGGAGATGGCAGGGTAACTACTCGAAATCCTGCCACCTCCAACACCCTACCCTCTTTAAAATTGTGCTCCTGCAGGAACACAACATCCACTCTAGATTTGTTCAGGAAATTACGAAACGAATCTCTCTTCATACCGCTACATAACCCATTAACATTTACAGACATACACCTAAGGCCTATTAAAGTTTCCACCCCTGCTTCCTCTCATCACTCTTTACAACTCCAGAGCTTGAATTTAAGTTTGACACCTTCAGAGTGCTCTCTTTCCCTCCCCCCCTTCTTCCGGTGCCTCCTATCAGGGCTACCACCACCTACACCACTACCTTTACACTTCACCTCAGTCTGTTTCACAGGCATTTGTGCAGGCGTAAGGACGTCATCAGAATCTGACGTAGCCGCCCTCTTTCTCGTGACCGTCATGTTACACATGTCTTGATCAGATGTTGCCTCTCTATGAACCTCCACCTCTACCTGATAATGGTTTAATGATTCAACGGACGACTCCAAACCACCATCACGTCCCAAATTATCATGTCTCCGACTTTCTGGAAGCGACGGCTCTCCGATGACACCACGCTCAGATGTAACGTCCCTCTCTGGTGGTGACAAAGTCTTCAACACCTCCACCAATTCTTCCTCAATCTCGAGAACCTTCTCCTGTAATTGCTGCTCCTCCTTATCCACAGGAGACGATACCTGATCAGGCAGCTGGGGGAGGGACTCCAACTCACCGCCAGTCCTGTGTGCCCGATCCACTATCTCGCTCCACAAAACACCACGCCCTCCATCCGATGTTTGTTTTTCACCTGCCACCTTTGAAGCAGGGGCTGCGACATCCACCACAGGTCCAGGCACACGTCTTCGCTTGTCACAGGTCGCCGCTATGTGATCATACTCACCACATAGGCGGCATGTACGTCGTTGTCCTGGGTACATTACCATTACCTGCGTCCTGAAATCTTGTAGATACACATAGGACGGTATTGGGTGCCTCAACGTCATTTTGAGGTTGAAAGAACCCTCTGGATAACCAGCATAGGCACCTGCCGCCCACGTACCATGTTGAGCATAATGCACCGTCCCATATGTCTCAAAAACTTTCCTTATATCCGCCTCGTCCGCCTCAAAGGGAACGTTGCGTAACTTGATCCACGTATAATGCCGTGAAACATCTATCATTCTTACACTGACAGCTGGTGTGACGCTAAGACTTACGTCCTGAAACCTGGTGACTAACGATTCATAAACCGTAGCTGATAGCAGTTTGACGAATATTCTTTGGCTTCCGTTTAGTGCTACACCATACAAGTCACTATCTTGTACGCCATATGTTTCCCGGATGATCTTTGGCAATAAGACCTGCGCAGAACTAGGCGTTATCGTTCCTTTAAGTAGCTCAATGCCTACAGTATTTATCCGGCGTCTCAGACTAACCGCCATCTTGAACAATCACAGTGCACCTATGTTGTTACACCTACACCATAGTCACAGAGCCATATGTCTCCCGTGATCTTTGGCAAGTAAGAGCACCACTTCACACCAGTATTTATCCGGCGTCTGCAGCCAGGTAACTGACAAGGGAGCAGGTAACTGACAAGGGAGCTCGTCTACAAACAGCAGAGGGGTGTAGAGCACAACCGCACTCTACCGTGGTCAGGCAGCGAATGTATAACATAATTGTGGTGCTATTGTTACACCAGGTCAACTATGTGTGTATAACATAATTGTGGTGCTATTGTTACACCAGGTCAACTATGTGTGTATAACATAATTGTGGTGCTATTGTTACACCAGGTCAACTATGTGTGTATAACATAATTGTGGTGTCATTGTTACACCAGGTCAACTATGTGTGTAGAAGACTGTTGTGGTGCTATTGTTATATACTATGGTATCAATATGGTAACCTTATGTTATATACTATGGTATCACTATGGTATCCTTGTGTTATATCCTATGATATCACTATGGTATCCTTATGTTATATACTATGGTGTCACTATGGTATCTTTATGTTATAAGCTATGGTATCACAATGGTAGGCTTATGCTATATACTATGGTATCACTAGGGTATCCTTATGCTATATACTATGGTATCCTTATTCTATATACTATGGTATCACTATGGTATCCTTATGTTATATACTATGGTATCACTCTGGTATCCTTATGCTATATATTATGGTATCACTATGGTATCTTTATGTTATATAGTATGGCATCACTATGGTATCCTTATGTTATATACTATGGTATCACTATGGTATCCTTATGTTATACTATGGTATCACTATGGTATCCTTATGTTATATGCTATGGTATCACTATGGTATCCTTATGTTACATACTATGGTATCACTATGGTATCCTTATGTTATATACTATGGTATCACTATGGTACCCATATGCTATATACTATGGTATCACTATGTTATGTACCATGGTATCACTATGTTATATACTGTGGTATCACTATGTTATATACTGTGGTATCACTATGTTATATACTGTGGTATCACTGGGTTATATCCTATGGTATCAGTGTATTATGTACTATGGTATCACTATGTTATGTACTATGGTATCACTATGTTATATACTATGGTATCATTATATTATATACTATGGTATCACTATGGTATCCTTATGCTATATACTATGGTGTCACTATGTTATATACTATGGTATCAGTATATTATATACTATGGTATCACTATGTTATATACTATGGTATCACTATGTTATATCATATGGTATCACTATGTTATATACTATGGTATCACTATGTTATATACTATGGTATTACTATGTTATATACTATGGTATCACTATGTTACATACTATGGTATGGTATCACTATGTTATATACTATGGTATCACTATGTTATATACTATGGTATCACTATGTTATATACTACGGTATCACTATGTTACATACTATGGTATCACTATGTTATATCATATGGTATCACTATGTTATATACTATGGTATCACTATGTTATATACTATGGTATCACTATGTTATATACTATGGTATCACTATGTTATATCATGTGGTATCAGTATGTTATATACTATGGTATCACTATGTTATATACTATGGTATCAGTATATTATATACTATGGTATCACTATGTTATATACTATGGTATCACTATGTTATATACTATGGTATCAGTATATTATATACTATGGTATCACTATGTTATATACTATGGTATCACTATGTTATATACTATGGTATCACTATGTTATATCCTATGGTATCAGTATGTTATATACTATGGTATCAGTATGTTATATACTATGGTATCACTATGTTATATACTATGGTATCACTATGTTATATACTATGGTATCACTATGTTATATACTATGGTATCACTGTTATATACTATGGTATCACTATGTTATATACTATGGTATCACTGTTATATACTATGGTATCACTATGTTATATACTTTGGTATCACTGTTATATACTATGGTATCACTATGTTATATACTATGGTATCACTGCGTTATATACCATGGTATCACTATGTTATATACTATGGTATGACTATGGTAGCCACTATGTTATATACCATGGTATCACTATGTTATATACTATGGTATCACTATGGTAGCCACTATGTTATATACCATGGTATCACTATGTTATATACTATGGTATCACTATGTTATATACTATGGTATCACTGTGGTAGCCACCATGTTATATTCCATGGTATCACTATGTTATGTACTATGGTATCACTATGTTATATACTATGGTATCACTATGTTATATACTATGGTATCACTATGTTATATACTGTGGTATCACTATGTTATATACTATGGTACCACTATGTTATATACTATGGTATCACTATGTTATATACTATGGTATCACTATGTTATATACTATGGTATCACTATGTTATATACTATGGTATCACTATGTTATATACTATGGTATCACTATGTTATATACTATGGTATCACTATGTTATATACTATGGTACCACTATGTTATACAATACTGTGTTATATAATATGGTATCACTATGTTATATACCATGGTATCACTATGTTATATAATATGGTATCACTATGTTATATACCATGGTATCACTATGTTATATACCATGGTATCACTATGTTATATACCATGGTATCACTATGTTATTTACCATGGTATCACTATGTTATATACCATGGTATCACTATGTTATATAATATGGTATCACTATGTTATATACTATGGTACCACTATGTTATATACTATGGTATCACTATGTTATATACTATGGAATAACTATGTTATATGCCATGGTATCACTATGTTATATACTGTGGTATCATTATGCTATATACTATGACCCCACTATGTTATATACTATGGTATCAGTATGTTATATACTATGGTATCACTATGTTATATACTATGGAACCACTGTGTTATATACTATGATACCACTATGTTATGTACTATGGAATAACTGTGTTATATGCCATGGTATCACTATGTTATATGCCATGGTATCACTATGTTATATACCATGGTATCACTATGTTATATACCATGGTATCACTATGTTATATAATATGGTATCACTGTGGTAGACACTATAACCACTATAATTTACACATTTATAAGAGAGCTTTCTTGCACTCACAACATTTAACACTACATATTTAATTTACTTTGTGCTACTTGGTGCTATATATTGCCCTCGCAGGTGTATGACAACACTTTGTGCTACTTGGTGCTATATATTGCCCTCGCAGGTGTATGACAACACTTTGTGCTACTTGGTGCTATATATTGCCCTCGCAGGTGTATGACAACACTTTGTGCTACTTGGTGCTATATATTGCCCTCGCAGGTGTATGACAACACTTTGTGCTACTTGGTGCTATATATTGCCCTCGCAGGTGTATGACAACACTTTGTGCTACTTGGTGCTATATATTGCCCTCGCGGGTGTATGACAACACTTTGTGCTACTTGGTGCTATATATTGCCCTCGCAGGTGTATGACAACACTTTGTGCTACTTGGTGCTATATATTGCCCTCGCAGGTGTATGACAACACTTTGTGCTACTTGGTGCTATATATTGCCCTCGCGGGTGTATGACAACACTTTGTGCTACTTGGTGCTATATATTGCCCTCGCGGGTGTATGACAACACTTTGTGCTACTTGGTGCTATATATTGCCCTCGCGGGTGTATGACAACACTTTGTGCTACTTGGTGCTATATATTGCCCTCGCGGGTGTATGACAACACTTTGTGCTACTTGGTGCTATACATTGCCCTCGAGGGGTGTATGACAACACTTTGTGCTACTTGGTGCTATATATTGCCCTCGCGGGTGTATGACAACACTTTGTGCTACTTGGTGCTATATATTGCCCTCGCGGGTGTATGACAACACTTTGTGCTACTTGGTGCTATATATTGCCCTCGCGGGTGTATGACAACACTTTGTGCTACTTGGTGCTATATATTGCCCTCGCGGGTGTATGACAACACTTTGTGCTACTTGGTGCTATATATTGCCCTCGCGGGTGTATGACAACACTTTGTGCTACTTGGTGCTATATATTGCCCTCGCGGGTGTATGACAACACTTTGTGCTACTTGGTGCTATATATTGCCCTCGCGGGTGTATGACAACACTTTGTGCTACTTGGTGCTATATATTGCCCTCGCGGGTGTATGACAACACTTTGTGCTACTTGGTGCTATATATTGCCCTCGCAGGTGTATGACAACACTTTGTGCTACTTGGTGCTATATATTGCCCTCGCGGGTGTATGACAACACTTTGTGCTACTTGGTGCTATATATTGCCCTCGCGGGTGTATGACAACACTTTGTGCTACTTGGTGCTATATATTGCCCTCGCGGGTGTATGACAACACTTTGTGCTACTTGGTGCTATATATTGCCCTCGCGGGTGTATGACAACACTTTGTGCTACTTGGTGCTATATATTGCCCTCGCGGGTGTATGACAACACTTTGTGCTACTTGGTGCTATATATTGCCCTCGCGGGTGTATGACAACACTTTGTGCTACTTGGTGCTATATATTGCCCTCGCGGGTGTATGACAACACTTTGTGCTACTTGGTGCTATATATTGCCCTCGCGGGTGTATGACAACACTTTGTGCTACTTGGTGCTATATATTGCCCTCGCGGGTGTATGACAACACTTTGTGCTACTTGGTGCTATATATTGCCCTCGCGGGTGTATGACAACACTTTGTGCTACTTGGTGCTATATATTGCCCTCGCGGGTGTATGACAACACTTTGTGCTACTTGGTGCTATATATTGCCCTCGCCGGTGTATGACAACACTTTGTGCTACTTGGTGCTATATATTGCCCTCGCCGGTGTATGACAACACTTTGTGCTACTTGGTGCTATATATTGCCCTCGCGGGTGTATGACAACACTTTGTGCTACTTGGTGCTATATATTGCCCTCGCGGGTGTATGACAACACTTTGTGCTACTTGGTGCTATATATTGCCCTCGCAGGTGTATGACAACACTTTGTGCTACTTGGTGCTATATATTGCCCTCGCAGGTGTATGACAACACTTTGTGCTACTTGGTGCTATATATTGCCCTCGCAGGTGTATGACAACACTTTGTGCTACTTGGTGCTATATATTGCCCTCGCGGGTGTATGACAACACTTTGTGCTACTTGGTGCTATATATTGCCCTCGCGGGTGTATGACAACACTTTGTGCTACTTGGTGCTATATATTGCCCTCGCGGGTGTATGACAACACTTTGTGCTACTTGGTGCTATATATTGCCCTCGCGGGTGTATGACAACACTTTGTGCTACTTGGTGCTATATATTGCCCTCGCAGGTGTATGACAACACTTTGTGCTACTTGGTGCTATATATTGCCCTCGCAGGTGTATGACAACACTTTGTGCTACTTGGTGCTATATATTGCCCTCGCGGGTGTATGACAACACTTTGTGCTACTTGGTGCTATATATTGCCCTCGCGGGTGTATGACAACACTTTGTGCTACTTGGTGCTATATATTGCCCTCGCAGGTGTATGACAACACTTTGTGCTACTTGGTGCTATATATTGCCCTCGCAGGTGTATGACAACACTTTGTGCTACTTGGTGCTATATATTGCCCTCGCGGGTGTATGACAACACTTTGTGCTACTTGGTGCTATATATTGCCCTCGCGGGTGTATGACAACACTTTGTGCTACTTGGTGCTATATATTGCCCTCGCAGGTGTATGACAACACTTTGTGCTACTTGGTGCTATATATTGCCCTCGCGGGTGTATGACAACACTTTGTGCTACTTGGTGCTATATATTGCCCTCGCGGGTGTATGACAACACTTTGTGCTACTTGGTGCTATATATTGCCCTCGCGGGTGTATGACAACACTTTGTGCTACTTGGTGCTATATATTGCCCTCGCGGGTGTATGACAACACTTTGTGCTACTTGGTGCTATATATTGCCCTCGCGGGTGTATGACAACACTTTGTGCTACTTGGTGCTATATATTGCCCTCGCGGGTGTATGACAACACTTTGTGCTACTTGGTGCTATATATTGCCCTCGCGGGTGTATGACAACACTTTGTGCTACTTGGTGCTATATATTGCCCTCGCGGGTGTATGACAACACTTTGTGCTACTTGGTGCTATATATTGCCCTCGCGGGTGTATGACAACACTTTGTGCTACTTGGTGCTATATATTGCCCTCGCAGGTGTATGACAACACTTTGTGCTACTTGGTGCTATATATTGCCCTCGCGGGTGTATGACAACACTTTGTGCTACTTGGTGCTATATATTGCCCTCGCGGGTGTATGACAACACTTTGTGCTACTTGGTGCTATATATTGCCCTCGCGGGTGTATGACAACACTTTGTGCTACTTGGTGCTATATATTGCCCTCGCGGGTGTATGACAACACTTTGTGCTACTTGGTGCTATATATTGCCCTCGCGGGTGTATGACAACACTTTGTGCTACTTGGTGCTATATATTGCCCTGTGTATGACAACACTTTGTGCTACTTGGTGCTATATATTGCCCTCGCGGGTGTATGACAACACTTTGTGCTACTTGGTGCTATATATTGCCCTCGAGGGTGTATGACAACACTTTGTGCTACTTGGTGCTATATATTGCCCTCGCGGTTCTATGACAACACTTTGTGCTACTTGGTGCTATATATTGCCCTCGCTATATATTGCCCTCCCCGGTGTATGACAACACTTTGTGCTACTTGGTGCTATATATTGCCCTCGCAGGTGTATGACAACACTTTGTGCTACTTGGTGCTATATATTGCCCTCGCGGGTGTATGACAACACTTTGTGCTACTTGGTGCTATATATTGCCCTCGCGGGTGTATGACAACACTTTGTGCTACTTGGTGCTATATATTGCCCTCGCAGGTGTATGACAACACTTTGTGCTACTTGGTGCTATATATTGCCCTCGCGGGTGTATGACAACACTTTGTGCTACTTGGTGCTATATATTGCCCTCGCGGGTGTATGACAACACTTTGTGCTACTTGGTGCTATATATTGCCCTCGCGGGTGTATGACAACACTTTGTGCTACTTGGTGCTATATATTGCCCTCGCGGGTGTATGACAACACTTTGTGCTACTTGGTGCTATATATTGCCCTCGCGGGTGTATGACAACACTTTGTGCTACTTGGTGCTATATATTGCCCTCGCGGGTGTATGACAACACTTTGTGCTACTTGGTGCTATATATTGCCCTCGCGGGTGTATGACAACACTTTGTGCTACTTGGTGCTATATATTGCCCTCGCGGGTGTATGACAACACTTTGTGCTACTTGGTGCTATATATTGCCCTCGCGGGTGTATGACAACACTTTGTGCTACTTGGTGCTATATATTGCCCTCGCGGGTGTATGACAACACTTTGTGCTACTTGGTGCTATATATTGCCCTCGCGGGTGTATGACAACACTTTGTGCTACTTGGTGCTATATATTGCCCTCGCGGGTGTATGACAACACTTTGTGCTACTTGGTGCTATATATTGCCCTCGCAGGTGTATGACAACACTTTGTGCTACTTGGTGCTATATATTGCCCTCGCAGGTGTATGACAACACTTTGTGCTACTTGGTGCTATATATTGCCCTCGCGGGTGTATGACAACACTTTGTGCTACTTGGTGCTATATATTGCCCTCGCGGGTGTATGACAACACTTTGTGCTACTTGGTGCTATATATTGCCCTCGCGGGTGTATGACAACACTTTGTGCTACTTGGTGCTATATATTGCCCTCGCAGGTGTATGACAACACTTTGTGCTACTTGGTGCTATATATTGCCCTCGCGGTGGTATGACAACACTTTGTGCTACTTGGTGCTATATATTGCCCTCGCGGGTGTATGACAACACTTTGTGCTACTTGGTGCTATATATTGCCCTCGCGAGTGTATGACAACACTTTGTGCTACTTGGTGCTATATATTGCCCTCGCGGGTGTATGACAACACTTTGTGCTACTTGGTGCTATATATTGCCCTCGCGGGTGTATGACAACACTTTGTGCTACTTGGTGCTATATATTGCCCTCGCGGGTGTATGACAACACTTTGTGCTACTTGGTGCTATATATTGCCCTCGCGGGTGTATGACAACACTTTGTGCTACTTGGTGCTATATATTGCCCTCGCAGGTGTATGACAACACTTTGTGCTACTTGGTGCTATATATTGCCCTCGCGGGTGTATGACAACACTTTGTGCTACTTGGTGCTATATATTGCCCTCGTGAGTGTATGACAACACTTTGTGCTACTTGGTGCTATATATTGCCCTCGCGGGTGTATGACAACACTTTGTGCTACTTGGTGCTATATATTGCCCTCGCAGGTGTATGACAACACTTTGTGCTACTTGGTGCTATATATTGCCCTCGCGGGTGTATGACAACACTTTGTGCTACTTGGTGCTATATATTGCCCTCGCGGGTGTATGACAACACTTTGTGCTACTTGGTGCTATATATTGCCCTCGCGGGTGTATGACAACACTTTGTGCTACTTGGTGCTATATATTGCCCTCGCAGGTGTATGACAACACTTTGTGCTACTTGGTGCTATATATTGCCCTCGCGGGTGTATGACAACACTTTGTGCTACTTGGTGCTATATATTGCCCTCGCGGGTGTATGACAACACTTTGTGCTACTTGGTGCTATATATTGCCCTCGCGGGTGTATGACAACACTTTGTGCTACTTGGTGCTATATATTGCCCTCGCGGGTGTATGACAACACTTTGTGCTACTTGGTGCTATATATTGCCCTCGCGGGTGTATGACAACACTTTGTGCTACTTGGTGCTATATATTGCCCTCGCGGGTGTATGACAACACTTTGTGCTACTTGGTGCTATATATTGCCCTCGCGGGTGTATGACAACACTTTGTGCTACTTGGTGCTATATATTGCCCTCGCGGGTGTATGACAACACTTTGTGCTACTTGGTGCTATATATTGCCCTCGCGGGTGTATGACAACACTTTGTGCTACTTGGTGCTATATATTGCCCTCGCGGGTGTATGACAACACTTTGTGCTACTTGGTGCTATATATTGCCCTCGCGGGTGTATGACAACACTTTGTGCTACTTGGTGCTATATATTGCCCTCGCGGGTGTATGACAACACTTTGTGCTACTTGGTGCTATATATTGCCCTCGCGGGTGTATGACAACACTTTGTGCTACTTGGTGCTATATATTGCCCTCGCGGGTGTATGACAACACTTTGTGCTACTTGGTGCTATATATTGCCCTCGCGGGTGTATGACAACACTTTGTGCTACTTGGTGCTATATATTGCCCTCGCGGGTGTATGACAACACTTTGTGCTACTTGGTGCTATATATTGCCCTCGCGGGTGTATGACAACACTTTGTGCTACTTGGTGCTATATATTGCCCTCGCGGGTGTATGACAACACTTTGTGCTACTTGGTGCTATATATTGCCCTCGCGGGTGTATGACAACACTTTGTGCTACTTGGTGCTATATATTGCCCTCGCGGGTGTATGACAACACTTTGTGCTACTTGGTGCTATATATTGCCCTCGCGGGTGTATGACAACACTTTGTGCTACTTGGTGCTATATATTGCCCTCGCGGGTGTATGACAACACTTTGTGCTACTTGGTGCTATATATTGCCCTCGCAGGTGTATGACAACACTTTGTGCTACTTGGTGCTATATATTGCCCTCGCGGGTGTATGACAACACTTTGTGCTACTTGGTGCTATATATTGCCCTCGCAGGTGTATGACAACACTTTGTGCTACTTGGTGCTATATATTGCCCTCGCGGGTGTATGACAACACTTTGTGCTACTTGGTGCTATATATTGCCCTCGCAGGTGTATGACAACACTTTGTGCTACTTGGTGCTATATATTGCCCTCGCAGGTGTATGACAACACTTTGTGCTACTTGGTGCTATATATTGCCCTCGCGGGTGTATGACAACACTTTGTGCTACTTGGTGCTATATATATGACAACACTTTGTGCTACTTGGTGCTATATATTGCCCTCGCGGGTGTATGACAACACTTTGTGCTACTTGGTGCTATATATTGCCCTCGCAGGTGTATGACAACACTTTGTGCTACTTGGTGCTATATATTGCCCTCGCGGGTGTATGACAACACTTTGTGCTACTTGGTGCTATATATTGCCCTCGCGGGTGTATGACAACACTTTGTGCTACTTGGTGCTATATATTGCCCTCGCGGGTGTATGACAACACTTTGTGCTACTTGGTGCTATATATTGCCCTCGCGGGTGTATGACAACACTTTGTGCTACTTGGTGCTATATATTGCCCTCGCGGGTGTATGACAACACTTTGTGCTACTTGGTGCTATATATTGCCCTCGCGGGTGTATGACAACACTTTGTGCTACTTGGTGCTATATATTGCCCTCGCGGGTGTATGACAACACTTTGTGCTACTTGGTGCTATATATTGCCCTCGCGGGTGTATGACAACACTTTGTGCTACTTGGTGCTATATATTGCCCTCGCGGGTGTATGACAACACTTTGTGCTACTTGGTGCTATATATTGCCCTCGCGGGTGTATGACAACACTTTGTGCTACTTGGTGCTATATATTGCCCTCGCGGGTGTATGACAACACTTTGTGCTACTTGGTGCTATATATTGCCCTCGCGGGTGTATGACAACACTTTGTGCTACTTGGTGCTATATATTGCCCTCGCGGGTGTATGACAACACTTTGTGCTACTTGGTGCTATATATTGCCCTCGCGGGTGTATGACAACACTTTGTGCTACTTGGTGCTATATATTGCCCTCGCGGGTGTATGACAACACTTTGTGCTACTTGGTGCTATATATTGCCCTCGCGGGTGTATGACAACACTTTGTGCTACTTGGTGCTATATATTGCCCTCGCGGGTGTATGACAACACTTTGTGCTACTTGGTGCTATATATTGCCCTCGCGGGTGTATGACAACACTTTGTGCTACTTGGTGCTATATATTGCCCTCGCGGGTGTATGACAACACTTTGTGCTACTTGGTGCTATATATTGCCCTCGCGGGTGTATGACAACACTTTGTGCTACTTGGTGCTATATATTGCCCTCGCGGGTGTATGACAACACTTTGTGCTACTTTGTGCTATATATTGCCCTCGCGGGTGTATGACAACACTTTGTGCTGCTTGGTGCTATATATTGCCCTCGCGGGTGCATGACAACACTTTGTGCTACTTGGTCCTATATATTGCCCTCGCGGGTGTATGACAGCACTTTGTGCTACTTGGTGCTATATATTGCCCTCGCTATATATTGCCCTCGCGGGTGTATGACAACACTTTGTGCTACTTGGTGCTATATATTGCCCTCGCGGGTGTATGACAACACTTTGTGCTACTTGGTGCTATATATTGCCCTCGCTGGTGTATGACAACACTTTGTGCTACTTGATGACAACACTTTGTGCTACTTGGTGCTATATATTGCCCTCGCGGGTGTATGACAACACTTTGTGCTACTTGGTGCTATATATTGCCCTCGCAGGTGTATGACAACACTTTGTGCTACTTGGTGCTATATATTGCCCTCGCGGGTGTATGACAACACTTTGTGCTACTTGGTGCTATATATTGCCCTCGCGGGTGTATGACAACACTTTGTGCTACTTGGTGCTATATATTGCCCTCGCAGGTGTATGACAACACTTTGTGCTACTTGGTGCTATATATTGCCCTCGCAGGTGTATGACAACACTTTGTGCTACTTGGTGCTATATATTGCCCTCGCGGGTGTATGACAACACTTTGTGCTACTTGGTGCTATATATTGCCCTCGCGGGTGTATGACAACACTTTGTGCTACTTGGTGCTATATATTGCCCTCGCGGGTGTATGACAACACTTTGTGCTACTTGGTGCTATATATTGCCCTCGCGGGTGTATGACAACACTTTGTGCTACTTGGTGCTATATATTGCCCTCGCGGGTGTATGACAACACTTTGTGCTACTTGGTGCTATATATTGCCCTCGCGGGTGTATGACAACACTTTGTGCTACTTGGTGCTATATATTGCCCTCGCGGGTGTATGACAACACTTTGTGCTACTTGGTGCTATATATTGCCCTCGCGGGTGTATGACAACACTTTGTGCTACTTGGTGCTATATATTGCCCTCGCGGGTGTATGACAACACTTTGTGCTACTTGGTGCTATATATTGCCCTCGCGGGTGTATGACAACACTTTGTGCTACTTGGTGCTATATATTGCCCTCGCGGGTGTATGACAACACTTTGTGCTACTTGGTGCTATATATTGCCCTCGCGGGTGTATGACAACACTTTGTGCTACTTGGTGCTATATATTGCCCTCGCGGGTGTATGACAACACTTTGTGCTACTTGGTGCTATATATTGCCCTCGCGGGTGTATGACAACACTTTGTGCTACTTGGTGCTATATATTGCCCTCGCGGGTGTATGACAACACTTTGTGCTACTTGGTGCTATATATTGCCCTCGCGGGTGTATGACAACACTTTGTGCTACTTGGTGCTATATATTGCCCTCGCGGGTGTATGACAACACTTTGTGCTACTTGGTGCTATATATTGCCCTCGCGGGTGTATGACAACACTTTGTGCTACTTGGTGCTATATATTGCCCTCGCGGGTGTATGACAACACTTTGTGCTACTTGGTGCTATATATTGCCCTCGCAGGTGTATGACAACACTTTGTGCTACTTGGTGCTATATATTGCCCTCGCTGGTGTATGACAACACTTTGTGCTACTTGGTGCTATATATTGCCCTCGCGGGTGTATGACAACACTTTGTGCTACTTGGTGCTATATATTGCCCTCGCGGGTGTATGACAACACTTTGTGCTACTTGGTGCTATATATTGCCCTCGCGGGTGTATGACAACACTTTGTGCTATATATTGCCCTCGCGAGTGTATGACAACACTTTGTGCTACTTGGTGCTATATATTGCCCTCGCGGGTGTATGACAACACTTTGTGCTACTTGGTGCTATATATTGCCCTCGCAGGTGTATGACAACACTTTGTGCTACTTGGTGCTATATATTGCCCTCGCGGGTGTATGACAACACTTTGTGCTACTTGGTGCTATATATTGCCCTCGCGGGTGTATGACAACACTTTGTGCTACTTGGTGCTATATATTGCCCTCGCGGGTGTATGACAACACTTTGTGCTACTTGGTGCTATATATTGCCCTCGCGGGTGTATGACAACACTTTGTGCTACTTGGTGCTATATATTGCCCTCGCGGGTGTATGACAACACTTTGTGCTACTTGGTGCTATATATTGCCCTCGCGGGTGTATGACAACACTTTGTGCTACTTGGTGCTATATATTGCCCTCGCGGGTGTATGACAACACTTTGTGCTACTTGGTGCTATATATTGCCCTCGCGGGTGTATGACAACACTTTGTGCTACTTGGTGCTATATATTGCCCTCGCGGGTGTATGACAACACTTTGTGCTACTTGGTGCTATATATTGCCCTCGCGGGTGTATGACAACACTTTGTGCTACTTGGTGCTATATATTGCCCTCGCGGGTGTATGACAACACTTTGTGCTACTTGGTGCTATATATTGCCCTCGCGGGTGTATGACAACACTTTGTGCTACTTGGTGCTATATATTGCCCTCGCGGGTGTATGACAACACTTTGTGCTACTTGGTGCTATATATTGCCCTCGCGGGTGTATATGACAACACTTTGTGCTACTTGGTGCTATATATTGCCCTCGCGGGTGTATGACAACACTTTGTGCTACTTGGTGCTATATATTGCCCTCGCGGGTGTATGACAACACTTTGTGCTACTTGGTGCTATATATTGCCCTCGCGGGTGTATGACAACACTTTGTGCTACTTGGTGCTATATATTGCCCTCGCGGGTGTATGACAACACTTTGTGCTACTTGGTGCTATATATTGCCCTCGCGGGTGTATGACAACACTTTGTGCTACTTGGTGCTATATATTGCCCTCGCAGGTGTATGACAACACTTTGTGCTACTTGGTGCTATATATTGCCCTCGCGGGTGTATGACAACACTTTGTGCTACTTGGTGCTATATATTGCCCTCGCGGGTGTATGACAACACTTTGTGCTACTTGGTGCTATATATTGCCCTCGCAGGTGTATGACAACACTTTGTGCTACTTGGTGCTATATATTGCCCTCGCGGGTGTATGACAACACTTTGTGCTACTTGGTGCTATATATTGCCCTCGCGGGTGTATGACAACACTTTGTGCTACTTGGTGCTATATATTGCCCTCGCGGGTGTATGACAACACTTTGTGCTACTTGGTGCTATATATTGCCCTCGCGGGTGTATGACAACACTTTGTGCTACTTGGTGCTATATATTGCCCTCGCGGGTGTATGACAACACTTTGTGCTACTTGGTGCTATATATTGCCCTCGCGGGTGTATAACACTTTGTGCTACTTGGTGCTATATATTGCCCTCGCGGGTGTATGACAACACTTTGTGCTACTTGGTGCTATATATTGCCCTCGCGGGTGTATGACAACACTTTGTGCTACTTGGTGCTATATATTGCCCTCGCGGGTGTATGACAACACTTTGTGCTACTTGGTGCTATATATTGCCCTCGCGGGTGTATGACAACACTTTGTGCTACTTGGTGCTATATATTGCCCTCGCGGGTGTATGACAACACTTTGTGCTACTTGGTGCTATATATTGCCCTCGCGGGTGTATGACAACACTTTGTGCTACTTGGTGCTATATATTGCCCTCGCGGGTGTATGACAACACTTTGTGCTACTTGGTGCTATATATTGCCCTCGTGGGTGTATGACAACACTTTGTGCTACTTGGTGCTATATATTGCCCTCGCGGGTGTATGACAACACTTTGTGCTACTTGGTGCTATATATTGCCCTCGCGGGTGTATGACAACACTTTGTGCTACTTGGTGCTATATATTGCCCTCGCTGGTGTATGACAACACTTTGTGCTACTTGGTGCTATATATTGCCCTCGCGGGTGTATGACAACACTTTGTGCTACTTGGTGCTATATATTGCCCTCGCTGGTGTATGACAACACTTTGTGCTACTTGGTGCTATATATTGCCCTCGCGGGTGTATGACAACACTTTGTGCTACTTGGTGCTATATATTGCCCTCGCGGGTGTATGACAACACTTTGTGCTACTTGGTGCTATATATTGCCCTCGCGGGTGTATGACAACACTTTGTGCTACTTGGTGCTATATATTGCCCTCGCAGGTGTATGACAACACTTTGTGCTACTTGGTGCTATATATTGCCCTCGCGGGTGTATGACAACACTTTGTGCTACTTGGTGCTATATATTGCCCTCGCAGGTGTATGACAACACTTTGTGCTACTTGGTGCTATATATTGCCCTCGCAGGTGTATGACAACACTTTGTGCTACTTGGTGCTATATATTGCCCTCGCGGGTGTATGACAACACTTTGTGCTACTTGGTGCTATATATTGCCCTCGCGGGTGTATGACAACACTTTGTGCTACTTGGTGCTATATATTGCCCTCGCGGGTGTATGACAACACTTTGTGCTACTTGGTGCTATATATTGCCCTCGCGGGTGTATGACAACACTTTGTGCTACTTGGTGCTATATATTGCCCTCGCGGGTGTATGACAACACTTTGTGCTACTTGGTGCTATATATTGCCCTCGCAGGTGTATGACAACACTTTGTGCTACTTGGTGCTATATATTGCCCTCGCGGGTGTATGACAACACTTTGTGCTACTTGGTGCTATATATTGCCCTCGCGGGTGTATGACAACACTTTGTGCTACTTGGTGCTATATATTGCCCTCGCGGGTGTATGACAACACTTTGTGCTACTTGGTGCTATATATTGCCCTCGCGGGTGTATGACAACACTTTGTGCTACTTGGTGCTATATATTGCCCTCGCGGGTGTATGACAACACTTTGTGCTACTTGGTGCTATATATTGCCCTCGCAGGTGTATGACAACACTTTGTGCTACTTGGTGCTATATATTGCCCTCGCGGGTGTATGACAACACTTTGTGCTACTTGGTGCTATATATTGCCCTCGCGGGTGTATGACAACACTTTGTGCTACTTGGTGCTATATATTGCCCTCGCGGGTGTATGACAACACTTTGTGCTACTTGGTGCTATATATTGCCCTCGCGGGTGTATGACAACACTTTGTGCTACTTGGTGCTATATATTGCCCTCGCGGGTGTATGACAACACTTTGTGCTACTTGGTGCTATATATTGCCCTCGCGGGTGTATGACAACACTTTGTGCTACTTGGTGCTATATATTGCCCTCGCGGGTGTATGACAACACTTTGTGCTACTTGGTGCTATATATTGCCCTCGCGGGTGTATGACAACACTTTGTGCTACTTGGTGCTATATATTGCCCTCGCGGGTGTATGACAACACTTTGTGCTACTTGGTGCTATATATTGCCCTCGCGGGTGTATGACAACACTTTGTGCTACTTGGTGCTATATATTGCCCTCGCGGGTGTATGACAACACTTTGTGCTACTTGGTGCTATATATTGCCCTCGCGGGTGTATGACAACACTTTGTGCTACTTGGTGCTATATATTGCCCTCGCGGGTGTATGACAACACTTTGTGCTACTTGGTGCTATATATTGCCCTCGCGGGTGTATGACAACACTTTGTGCTACTTGGTGCTATATATTGCCCTCGCGGGTGTATGACAACACTTTGTGCTACTTGGTGCTATATATTGCCCTCGCAGGTGTATGACAACACTTTGTGCTACTTGGTGCTATATATTGCCCTCGCGGGTGTATGACAACACTTTGTGCTACTTGGTGCTATATATTGCCCTCGCGGGTGTATGACAACACTTTGTGCTACTTGGTGCTATATATTGCCCTCGCGGGTGTATGACAACACTTTGTGCTACTTGGTGCTATATATTGCCCTCGCGGGTGTATGACAACACTTTGTGCTACTTGGTGCTATATATTGCCCTCGCGGGTGTATGACAACACTTTGTGCTACTTGGTGCTATATATTGCCTTGGTGCTATATATTGCGCTCGCGAGTGTATGACAACACTTTGTGCTACTTGGTGCTATATATTGCCCTCGCGGGTGTATGACAACACTTTGTGCTACTTGGTGCTATATATTGCCCTCGCAGGTGTATGACAACACTTTGTGCTACTTGGTGCTATATATTGCCCTCGCTGGTGTATATATTGCCCTGGTGTATGACAACACTTTGTGCTACTTGGTGCTATATATTGCCCTCGCGGGTGTATGACAACACTTTGTGCTACTTGGTGCTATATATTGCCCTCGCGGGTGTATGACAACACTTTGTGCTACTTGGTGCTATATATTGCCCTCGCAGGTGTATGACAACACTTTGTGCTACTTGGTGCTATATATTGCCCTCGCGGGTGTATGACAACACTTTGTGCTACTTGGTGCTATATATTGCCCTCGCGGGTGTATGACAACACTTTGTGCTACTTGGTGCTATATATTGCCCTCGCGGGTGTATGACAACACTTTGTGCTACTTGGTGCTATATATTGCCCTCGCGGGTGTATGACAACACTTTGTGCTACTTGGTGCTATATATTGCCCTCGCAGGTGTATGACAACACTTTGTGCTACTTGGTGCTATATATTGCCCTCGCGGGTGTATGACAACACTTTGTGCTACTTGGTGCTATATATTGCCCTCGCGGGTGTATGACAACACTTTGTGCTACTTGGTGCTATATATTGCCCTCGCGGGTGTATGACAACACTTTGTGCTACTTGGTGCTATATATTGCCCTCGCAGGTGTATGACAACACTTTGTGCTACTTGGTGCTATATATTGCCCTCGCGGGTGTATGACAACACTTTGTGCTACTTGGTGCTATATATTGCCCTCGCGGGTGTATGACAACACTTTGTGCTACTTGGTGCTATATATTGCCCTCGCGGGTGTATGACAACACTTTGTGCTACTTGGTGCTATATATTGCCCTCGCGGGTGTATGACAACACTTTGTGCTACTTGGTGCTATATATTGCCCTCGCGGGTGTATGACAACACTTTGTGCTACTTGGTGCTATATATTGCCCTCGCGGGTGTATGACAACACTTTGTGCTACTTGGTGCTATATATTGCCCTCGCGGGTGTATGACAACACTTTGTGCTACTTGGTGCTATATATTGCCCTCGCGGGTGTATGACAACACTTTGTGCTACTTGGTGCTATATATTGCCCTCGCGGGTGTATGACAACACTTTGTGCTACTTGGTGCTATATATTGCCCTCGCAGGTGTATGACAACACTTTGTGCTACTTGGTGCTATATATTGCCCTCGCAGGTGTATGACAACACTTTGTGCTACTTGGTGCTATATATTGCCCTCGCGGGTGTATGACAACACTTTGTGCTACTTGGTGCTATATATTGCCCTCGCGGGTGTATGACAACACTTTGTGCTACTTGGTGCTATATATTGCCCTCGCGGGTGTATGACAACACTTTGTGCTACTTGGTGCTATATATTGCCCTCGCGGGTGTATGACAACACTTTGTGCTACTTGGTGCTATATATTGCCCTCGCGGGTGTATGACAACACTTTGTGCTACTTGGTGCTATATATTGCCCTCGCGGGTGTATGACAACACTTTGTGCTACTTGGTGCTATATATTGCCCTCGCAGGTGTATGACAACACTTTGTGCTACTTGGTGCTATATATTGCCCTCGCAGGTGTATGACAACACTTTGTGCTACTTGGTGCTATATATTGCCCTCGCATGTGTATGACAACACTTTGTGCTACTTGGTGCTATATATTGCCCTCGCGGGTGTATGACAACACTTTGTGCTACTTGGTGCTATATATTGCCCTCGCGGGTGTATGACAACACTTTGTGCTACTTGGTGCTATATATTGCCCTCGCAGGTGTATGACAACACTTTGTGCTACTTGGTGCTATATATTGCCCTCGCGGGTGTATGACAACACTTTGTGCTACTTGGTGCTATATATTGCCCTCGCGGGTGTATGACAACACTTTGTGCTACTTGGTGCTATATATTGCCCTCGCCGGTGTATGACAACACTTTGTGCTACTTGGTGCTATATATTGCCCTCGCGGGTGTATGACAACACTTTGTGCTACTTGGTGCTATATATTGCCCTCGCGGGTGTATGACAACACTTTGTGCTACTTGGTGCTATATATTGCCCTCGCAGGTGTATGACAACACTTTGTGCTACTTGGTGCTATATATTGCCCTCGCAGGTGTATGACAACACTTTGTGCTACTTGGTGCTATATATTGCCCTCGCGGGTGTATGACAACACTTTGTGCTACTTGGTGCTATATATTGCCCTCGCGGGTGTATGACAACACTTTGTGCTACTTGGTGCTATATATTGCCCTCGCGGGTGTATGACAACACTTTGTGCTACTTGGTGCTATATATTGCCCTCCTCTTTGTGCTGCTTGGTGCTATATATTGCCCTCGCAGGTGTATGACAACACTTTGTGCTACTTGGTGCTATATATTGCCCTCGCTTGGTGCTATATATTGCCGTCTCGGGTGTATGACAACACTTTGTGCTACTTGGTGCTATATATTGCCCTCGCAGGTGTATGACAACACTTTGTGCTACTTGGTGCTATATATTGCCCTCGCGGGTGTATGACAACACTTTGTGCTACTTGGTGCTATATATTGCCCTCGCGGGTGTATGACAACACTTTGTGCTACTTGGTGCTATATATTGCCCTCGCGGGTGTATGACAACACTTTGTGCTACTTGGTGCTATATATTGCCCTCGCAGGTGTATGACAACACTTTGTGCTACTTGGTGCTATATATTGCCCTCGCGGGTGTATGACAACACTTTGTGCTACTTGGTGCTATATATTGCCCTCGCGGGTGTATGACAACACTTTGTGCTACTTGGTGCTATATATTGCCCTCGCGGGTGTATGACAACACTTTGTGCTACTTGGTGCTATATATTGCCCTCGCGGGTGTATGACAACACTTTGTGCTACTTGGTGCTATATATTGCCCTCGCGGGTGTATGACAACACTTTGTGCTACTTGGTGCTATATATTGCCCTCGCGGGTGTATGACAACACTTTGTGCTACTTGGTGCTATATATTGCCCTCGCGGGTGTATGACAACACTTTGTGCTACTTGGTGCTATATATTGCCCTCGCGGGTGTATGACAACACTTTGTGCTACTTGGTGCTATATATTGCCCTCGCGGGTGTATGACAACACTTTGTGCTAGTTTGTGCTATATATTGCCCTCGCTTGCCGGTGTATGACAACACTTTGTGCTACTTGGTGCTATATATTGCCCTCGCGCGGGTGTATGACAACACTTTGTGCTACTTGGTGCTATATATTGCCCTCGCGGGTGTATGACAACACTTTGTGCTACTTGGTGCTATATATTGCCCTCGCGGGTGTATGACAACACTTTGTGCTACTTGGTGCTATATATTGCCCTCGCGGGTGTATGACAACACTTTGTGCTACTTGGTGCTATATATTGCCCTCGCGGGTGTATGACAACACTTTGTGCTACTTGGTGCTATATATTGCCCTCGCGGGTGTATGACAACACTTTGTGCTACTTGGTGCTATATATTGCCCTCGCAGGTGTATGACAACACTTTGTGCTACTTGGTGCTATATATTGCCCTCGCAGGTGTATGACAACACTTTGTGCTACTTGGTGCTATATATTGCCCTCGCGGGTGTATGACAACACTTTGTGCTACTTGGTGCTATATATTGCCCTCGCGGGTGTATGACAACACTTTGTGCTACTTGGTGCTATATATTGCCCTCGCAGGTGTATGACAACACTTTGTGCTACTTGGTGCTATATATTGCCCTCGCGGGTGTATGACAACACTTTGTGCTACTTGGTGCTATATATTGCCCTCGCGGGTGTATGACAACACTTTGTGCTACTTGGTGCTATATATTGCCCTCGCGGGTGTATGACAACACTTTGTGCTACTTGGTGCTATATATTGCCCTCGCGGGTGTATGACAACACTTTGTGCTACTTGGTGCTATATATTGCCCTCGCGGGTGTATGACACTTTGTGCTACTTGGTGCTATATACGAGGGTGTATGACAACACTTTGTGCTACTTGGTGCTATATATTGCCCTCGCAGGTGTATGACAACACTTTGTGCTACTTGGTGCTATATATTGCCCTCGCGGGTGTATGACATCACTCATCACTTGGTGCTACTTGGTGCTATATATTGCCCTCGCGGGTGTATGACAACACTTTGTGCTACTTGGTGCTATATATTGCCCTCGCGGGTGTATGACAACACTTTGTGCTACTTGGTGCTATATATTGCCCTCGCAGGTGTATGACAACACTTTGTGCTACTTGGTGCTATATATTGCCCTCGCGGGTGTATGACAACACTTTGTGCTACTTGGTGCTATATATTGCCCTCGAGGGTGTATGACAACACTTTGTGCTACTTGGTGCTATATATTGCCCTCGCGGGTGTATGACAACACTTTGTGCTACTTGGTGCTATATATTGCCCTCGCGGGTGTATGACAACACTTTGTGCTACTTGGTGCTATATATTGCCCTCGCGGGTGTATGACAACACTTTGTGCTACTTGGTGCTATATATTGCCCTCGCGGGTGTATGACAACACTTTGTGCTACTTGGTGCTATATATTGCCCTCGCGGGTGTATGACAACACTTTGTGCTACTTGGTGCTATATATTGCCCTCGCGGGTGTATGACAACACTTTGTGCTACTTGGTGCTATATATTGCCCTCGCAGGTGTATGACAACACTTTGTGCTACTTGGTGCTATATATTGCCCTCGCGGGTGTATGACAACACTTTGTGCTACTTGGTGCTATATATTGCCCTCGCTGGTGTATGACAACACTTTGTGCTACTTGGTGCTATATATTGCCCTCGCGCTGGTGTATGACAACACTTTGTGCTACTTGGTGCTATATATTGCCCTCGCGGGTGTATGACAACACTTTGTGCTACTTGGTGCTATATATTGCCCTCGCGGGTGTATGACAACACTTTGTGCTACTTGGTGCTATATATTGCCCTCGCTACTTGGTGCTATATATTGCCCTCCCAGGTGTATGACAACACTTTGTGCTACTTGGTGCTATATATTGCCCTCGCAGGTGTATGACAACACTTTGTGCTACTTGGTGCCCTCGCTGGTGTATGACAACACTTTGTGCTACTTGGTGCTATATATTGCCCTCGCGGGTGTATGACAACACTTTGTGCTACTTGGTGCTATATATTGCCCTCGCGGGTGTATGACAACACTTTGTGCTACTTGGTGCTATATATTGCCCTCGCAGGTGTATGACAACACTTTGTGCTACTTGGTGCTATATATTGCCCTCGCGGGTGTATGACAACACTTTGTGCTACTTGGTGCTATATATTGCCCTCGCTGGTGTATGACAACACTTTGTGCTACTTGGTGCTATATATTGCCCTCGCTGGTGTATGACAACACTTTGTGCTACTTGGTGCTATATATTGCCCTCGCGGGTGTATGACAACACTTTGTGCTACTTGGTGCTATATATTGCCCTCGCGGGTGTATGACAACACTTTGTGCTACTTGGTGCTATATATTGCCCTCGCGGGTGTATGACAACACTTTGTGCTACTTGGTGCTATATATTGCCCTCGCGGGTGTATGACAACACTTTGTGCTACTTGGTGCTATATATTGCCCTCGCAGGTGTATGACAACACTTTGTGCTACTTGGTGCTATATATTGCCCTCGCGGGTGTATGACAACACTTTGTGCTACTTGGTGCTATATATTGCCCTCGCGGGTGTATGACAACACTTTGTGCTACTTGGTGCTATATATTGCCCTCGCGGGTGTATGACAACACTTTGTGCTACTTGGTGCTATATATTGCCCTCGCGGGTGTATGACAACACTTTGTGCTACTTGGTGCTATATATTGCCCTCGCAGGTGTATGACAACACTTTGTGCTACTTGGTGCTATATATTGCCCTCGCGGGTGTATGACAACACTTTGTGCTACTTGGTGCTATATATTGCCCTCGCAGGTGTATGACAACACTTTGTGCTACTTGGTGCTATATATTGCCCTCGCGGGTGTATGACAACACTTTGTGCTACTTGGTGCTATATATTGCCCTCGCGGGTGTATGACAACACTTTGTGCTACTTGGTGCTATATATTGCCCTCGCGGGTGTATGACAACACTTTGTGCTACTTGGTGCTATATATTGCCCTCGCGGGTGTATGACAACACTTTGTGCTACTTGGTGCTATATATTGCCCTCGCGGGTGTATGACAACACTTTGTGCTACTTGGTGCTATATATTGCCCTCGCGGGTGTATGACAACACTTTGTGCTACTTGGTGCTATATATTGCCCTCGCTGGTGTATGACAACACTTTGTGCTACTTGGTGCTATATATTGCCCTCGCGGGTGTATGACAACACTTTGTGCTACTTGGTGCTATATATTGCCCTCGCGGGTGTATGACAACACTTTGTGCTACTTGGTGCTATATATTGCCCTCGCAGGTGTATGACAACACTTTGTGCTACTTGGTGCTATATATTGCCCTCGCGGGTGTATGACAACACTTTGTGCTACTTGGTGCTATATATTGCCCTCGCGGGTGTATGACAACACTTTGTGCTACTTGGTGCTATATATTGCCCTCGCGGGTGTATGACAACACTTTGTGCTACTTGGTGCTATATATTGCCCTCGCAGGTGTATGACAACACTTTGTGCTACTTGGTGCTATATATTGCCCTCGCGGGTGTATGACAACACTTTGTGCTACTTGGTGCTATATATTGCCCTCGCGGGTGTATGACAACACTTTGTGCTACTTGGTGCTATATATTGCCCTCGCTGGTGTATGACAACACTTGGTGCTACTTGGTGCTACTTGGTGCTATATATTGCCCTCGCGGGTGTATGACAACACTTTGTGCTACTTGGTGCTATATATTGCCCTCGCGGGTGTATGGTGTATGCTATATACAACACTTTGTGCTACTTGGTGCTATATATTGCCCTCGCAGGTGTATGACAACACTTTGTGCTACTTGGTGCTATATATTGCCCTCGCGGGTGTATGACAACACTTTGTGCTACTTGGTGCTATATATTGCCCTCGCGGGTGTATGACAACACTTTGTGCTACTTGGTGCTATATATTGCCCTCGCGGGTGTATGACAACACTTTGTGCTACTTGGTGCTATATATTGCCCTCGCGGGTGTATGACAACACTTTGTGCTACTTGGTGCTATATATTGCCCTCGCTGGTGTATGACAACACTTTGTGCTACTTGGTGCTATATATTGCCCTCGTGGGGGTATGACAACACTTTGTGCTACTTGGTGCTATATATTGCCCTCGCGGGTGTATGACAACACTTTGTGCTACTTGGTGCTATATATTGCCCTCGCGGGTGTATGACAACACTTTGTGCTACTTGGTGCTATATATTGCCCTCGCGGGTGTATGACAACACTTTGTGCTACTTGGTGCTATATATTGCCCTCGCGGGTGTATGACAACACTTTGTGCTACTTGGTGCTATATATTGCCCTCGCTGGTGTATGACAACACTTTGTGCTACTTGGTGCTATATATTGCCCTCGCAGGTGTATGACAACACTTTGTGCTACTTGGTGCTATATATTGCCCTCGCGGGTGTATGACAACACTTTGTGCTACTTGGTGCTATATATTGCCCTCGCAGGTGTATGACAACACTTTGTGCTACTTGGTGCTATATATTGCCCTCGCGGGTGTATGACAACACTTTGTGCTACTTGGTGCTATATATTGCCCTCGCGGGTGTATGACAACACTTTGTGCTACTTGGTGCTATATATTGCCCTCGCGGGTGTATGACAACACTTTGTGCTACTTGGTGCTATATATTGCCCTCGAGGGTGTATGACAACACTTTGTGCTTAGTGCTATATATTGCCCTCGCGGGTGTATGACAACACTTTGTGCTACTTGGTGCTATATATTGCCCTCGCAGGTGTATGACAACACTTTGTGCTACTTGGTGCTATATATTGCCCTCGCAGGTGTATGACAACACTTTGTGCTACTTGGTGCTATATATTGCCCTCGCGGGTGTATGACAACACTTTGTGCTACTTGGTGCTATATATTGCCCTCGCGGGTGTATGACAACACTTTGTGCTACTTGGTGCTATATATTGCCCTCGCGGGTGTATGACAACACTTTGTGCTACTTGGTGCTATATATTGCCCTCGCGGGTGTATGACAACACTTTGTGCTACTTGGTGCTATATATTGCCCTCGCGGGTGTATGACAACACTTTGTGCTACTTGGTGCTATATATTGCCCTCGCGGGTGTATGACAACACTTTGTGCTACTTGGTGCTATATATTGCCCTCGCAGGTGTATGACAACACTTTGTGCTACTTGGTGCTATATATTGCCCTCGCGGGTGTATGACAACACTTTGTGCTACTTGGTGCTATATATTGCCCTCGCGGGTGTATGACAACACTTTGTGCTACTTGGTGCTATATATTGCCCTCGCGGGTGTATGACAACACTTTGTGCTACTTGGTGCTATATATTGCCCTCGCGGGTGTATGACAACACTTTGTGCTACTTGGTGCTATATATTGCCCTCGCAGGTGTATGACAACACTTTGTGCTACTTGGTGCTATATATTGCCCTCGCGGGTGTATGACAACACTTTGTGCTACTTGGTGCTATATATTGCCCTCGCCGGTGTATGACAACACTTTGTGCTACTTGGTGCTATATATTGCCCTCGCTGGTGTATGACAACACTTTGTGCTACTTGGTGCTATATATTGCCCTCGCAGGTGTATGACAACACTTTGTGCTACTTGGTGCTATATATTGCCCTCGCAGGTGTATGACAACACTTTGTGCTACTTGGTGCTATATATTGCCCTCGCAGGTGTATGACAACACTTTGTGCTACTTGGTGCTATATATTGCCCTCGCAGGTGTATGACAACACTTTGTGCTACTTGGTGCTATATATTGCCCTCGCGGGTGTATGACAACACTTTGTGCTACTTGGTGCTATATATTGCCCTCGCGGGTGTATGACAACACTTTGTGCTACTTGGTGCTATATATTGCCCTCGCAGGTGTATGACAACACTTTGTGCTACTTGGTGCTATATATTGCCCTCGCGGGTGTATGACAACACTTTGTGCTACTTGGTGCTATATATTGCCCTCGCGGGTGTATGACAACACTTTGTGCTACTTGGTGCTATATATTGCCCTCGCGGGTGTATGACAACACTTTGTGCTACTTGGTGCTATATATTGCCCTCGCGGGTGTATGACAACACTTTGTGCTACTTGGTGCTATATATTGCCCTCGCGGGTGTATGACAACACTTTGTGCTACTTGGTGCTATATATTGCCCTCGCGGGTGTATGACAACACTTTGTGCTACTTGGTGCTATATATTGCCCTCGCGGGTGTATGACAACACTTTGTGCTACTTGGTGCTATATATTGCCCTCGCGGGTGTATGACAACACTTTGTGCTACTTGGTGCTATATATTGCCCTCGCGGGTGTATGACAACACTTTGTGCTACTTGGTGCTATATATTGCCCTCGCGGGTGTATGACAACACTTTGTGCTACTTGGTGCTATATATTGCCCTCGCGGGTGTATGACAACACTTTGTGCTACTTGGTGCTATATATTGCCCTCGCGGGTGTATGACAACACTTTGTGCTACTTGGTGCTATATATTGCCCTCGCGGGTGTATGACAACACTTTGTGCTACTTGGTGCTATATATTGCCCTCGCGGGTGTATGACAACACTTTGTGCTACTTGGTGCTATATATTGCCCTCGCGGGTGTATGACAACACTTTGTGCTACTTGGTGCTATATATTGCCCTCGCAGGTGTATGACAACACTTTGTGCTACTTGGTGCTATATATTGCCCTCACTTTGTGCAACTTGGTGTGGGTGTATGACAACACTTTGTGCTACTTGGTGCTATATATTGCCCTCGCAGGTGTATGACAACACTTTGTGCTACTTGGTGCTATATATTGCCCTCGCGGGTGTATGACAACACTTTGTGCTACTTGGTGCTATATATTGCCCTCGCGGGTGTATGACAACACTTTGTGCTACTTGGTGCTATATATTGCCCTCGCGGGTGTATGACAACACTTTGTGCTACTTGGTGCTATATATTGCCCTCGCGGGTGTATGACAACACTTTGTGCTACTTGGTGCTATATATTGCCCTCGCGGGTGTATGACAACACTTTGTGCTACTTGGTGCTATATATTGCCCTCGCGGGTGTATGACAACACTTTGTGCTACTTGGTGCTATATATTGCCCTCGCGGGTGTATGACAACACTTTGTGCTACTTGGTGCTATATATTGCCCTCGCGGGTGTATGACAACACTTTGTGCTACTTGGTGCTATATATTGCCCTCGCGGGTGTATGACAACACTTTGTGCTACTTGGTGCTATATATTGCCCTCGCTGGTGTATGACAACACTTTGTGCTTGCCCTCGCTATATATTGCCCTTTCGGGTGTATGACAACACTTTGTGCTACTTGGTGCTATATATTGCCCTCGCGGGTGTATGACAACACTTTGTGCTACTTGGTGCTATATATTGCCCTCGCGGGTGTATGACAACACTTTGTGCTACTTGGTGCTATATATTGCCCTCGCGGGTGTATGACAACACTTTGTGCTACTTGGTGCTATATATTGCCCTCGCGGGTGTATGACAACACTTTGTGCTACTTGGTGCTATATATTGCCCTCGCAGGTGTATGACAACACTTTGTGCTACTTGGTGCTATATATTGCCCTCGCAGGTGTATGACAACACTTTGTGCTACTTGGTGCTATATATTGCCCTCGCGGGTGTATGACAACACTTTGTGCTACTTGGTGCTATATATTGCCCTCGCGGGTGTATGACAACACTTTGTGCTACTTGGTGCTATATATTGCCCTCGCGGGTGTATGACAACACTTTGTGCTACTTGGTGCTATATATTGCCCTCGCGGGTGTATGACAACACTTTGTGCTACTTGGTGCTATATATTGCCCTCGCGGGTGTATGACAACACTTTGTGCTACTTGGTGCTATATATTGCCCTCGCGGGTGTATGACAACACTTTGTGCTACTTGGTGCTATATATTGCCCTCGCGGGTGTATGACAACACTTTGTGCTACTTGGTGCTATATATTGCCCTCGCGGGTGTATGACAACACTTTGTGCTACTTGGTGCTATATATTGCCCTCGCGGGTGTATGACAACACTTTGTGCTACTTGGTGCTATATATTGCCCTCGCGGGTGTATGACAACACTTTGTGCTACTTGGTGCTATATATTGCCCTCGCGGGTGTATGACAACACTTTGTGCTACTTGGTGCTATATATTGCCCTCGCGGGTGTATGACAACACTTTGTGCTACTTGGTGCTATATATTGCCCTCGCGGGTGTATGACAACACTTTGTGCTACTTGGTGCTATATATTGCCCTCGCAGGTGTATGACAACACTTTGTGCTACTTGGTGCTATATATTGCCCTCGCGGGTGTATGACAACACTTTGTGCTACTTGGTGCTATATATTGCCCTCGCAGGTGTATGACAACACTTTGTGCTACTTGGTGCTATATATTGCCCTCGCAGGTGTATGACAACACTTTGTGCTACTTGGTGCTATATATTGCCCTCGCGGGTGTATGACAACACTTTGTGCTACTTGGTGCTATATATTGCCCTCGCGGGTGTATGACAACACTTTGTGCTACTTGGTGCTATATATTGCCCTCGCGGGTGTATGACAACACTTTGTGCTACTTGGTGCTATATATTGCCCTCGCGGGTGTATGACAACACTTTGTGCTACTTGGTGCTATATATTGCCCTCGCAGGTGTATGACAACACTTTGTGCTACTTGGTGCTATATATTGCCCTCGCGGGTGTATGACAACACTTTGTGCTACTTGGTGCTATATATTGCCCTCGCGGGTGTATGACAACACTTTGTGCTACTTGGTGCTATATATTGCCCTCGCGGGTGTATGACAACACTTTGTGCTACTTGGTGCTATATATTGCCCTCGCGGGTGTATGACAACACTTTGTGCTACTTGGTGCTATATATTGCCCTCGCGGGTGTATGACAACACTTTGTGCTACTTGGTGCTATATATTGCCCTCGCGGGTGTATGACAACACTTTGTGCTACTTGGTGCTATATATTGCCCTCGCGGGTGTATGACAACACTTTGTGCTACTTGGTGCTATATATTGCCCTCGCGGGTGTATGACAACACTTTGTGCTACTTGGTGCTATATATTGCCCTCGCGGGTGTATGACAACACTTTGTGCTACTTGGTGCTATATATTGCCCTCGCGGGTGTATGACAACACTTTGTGCTACTTGGTGCTATATATTGCCCTCGCGGGTGTATGACAACACTTTGTGCTACTTGGTGCTATATATTGCCCTCGCGGGTGTATGACAACACTTTGTGCTACTTGGTGCTATATATTGCCCTCGCAGGTGTATGACAACACTTTGTGCTACTTGGTGCTATATATTGCCCTCGCGGGTGTATGACAACACTTTGTGCTACTTGGTGCTATATATTGCCCTCGCAGGTGTATGACAACACTTTGTGCTACTTGGTGCTATATATTGCCCTCGCGGGTGTATGACAACACTTTGTGCTACTTGGTGCTATATATTGCCCTCGCGGGTGTATGACAACACTTTGTGCTACTTGGTGCTATATATTGCCCTCGCAGGTGTATGACAACACTTTGTGCTACTTGGTGCTATATATTGCCCTCGCGGGTGTATGACAACACTTTGTGCTACTTGGTGCTATATATTGCCCTCGCAGGTGTATGACAACACTTTGTGCTACTTGGTGCTATATATTGCCCTCGCGGGTGTATGACAACACTTTGTGCTACTTGGTGCTATATATTGCCCTCGCGGGTGTATGACAACACTTTGTGCTACTTGGTGCTATATATTGCCCTCGCGGGTGTATGACAACACTTTGTGCTACTTGGTGCTATATATTGCCCTCGCGGGTGTATGACAACACTTTGTGCTACTTGGTGCTATATATTGCCCTCGCTACTTGGTGTATGACAACACTTTGTGCTACTTGGTGCTATATATTGCCCTCGCGGGTGTATGACAACACTTTGTGCTACTTGGTGCTATATATTGCCCTCGCGGGTGTATGACAACACTTTGTGCTACTTGGTGCTATATATTGCCCTCGCGGGTGTATGACAACACTTTGTGCTACTTGGTGCTATATATTGCCCTCGCGGGTGTATGACAACACTTTGTGCTACTTGGTGCTATATATTGCCCTCGCGGGTGTATGACAACACTTTGTGCTACTTGGTGCTATATATTGCCCTCGCGGGTGTATGACAACACTTTGTGCTACTTGGTGCTATATATTGCCCTCGCGGGTGTATGACAACACTTTGTGCTACTTGGTGCTATATATTGCCCTCGCGGGTGTATGACAACACTTTGTGCTACTTGGTGCTATATATTGCCCTCGCAGGTGTATGACAACACTTTGTGCTACTTGGTGCTATATATTGCCCTCGCGGGTGTATGACAACACTTTGTGCTACTTGGTGCTATATATTGCCCTCGCGGGTGTATGACAACACTTTGTGCTACTTGGTGCTATATATTGCCCTCGCGGGTGTATGACAACACTTTGTGCTACTTGGTGCTATATATTGCCCTCGCGGGTGTATGACAACACTTTGTGCTACTTGGTGCTATATATTGCCCTCGCGGGTGTATGACAACACTTTGTGCTACTTGGTGCTATATATTGCCCTCGCGGGTGTATGACAACACTTTGTGCTACTTGGTGCTATATATTGCCCTCGCGGGTGTATGACAACACTTTGTGCTACTTGGTGCTATATATTGCCCTCGCGGGTGTATGACAACACTTTGTGCTACTTGGTGCTATATATTGCCCTCGCGGGTGTATGACAACACTTTGTGCTACTTGGTGCTATATATTGCCCTCGCGGGTGTATGACAACACTTTGTGCTACTTGGTGCTATATATTGCCCTCGCGGGTGTATGACAACACTTTGTGCTACTTGGTGCTATATATTGCCCTCGCGGGTGTATGACAACACTTTGTGCTACTTGGTGCTATATATTGCCCTCGCAGGTGTATGACAACACTTTGTGCTACTTGGTGCTATATATTGCCCTCGCGGGTGTATGACAACACTTTGTGCTACTTGGTGCTATATATTGCCCTCGCGGGTGTATGACAACACTTTGTGCTACTTGGTGCTATATATTGCCCTCGCGGGTGTATGACAACACTTTGTGCTACTTGGTGCTATATATTGCCCTCGCGGGTGTATGACAACACTTTGTGCTACTTGGTGCTATATATTGCCCTCGCAGGTGTATGACAACACTTTGTGCTACTTGGTGCTATATATTGCCCTCGCGGGTGTATGACAACACTTTGTGCTACTTGGTGCTATATATTGCCCTCGCGGGTGTATGACAACACTTTGTGCTACTTGGTGCTATATATTGCCCTCGCGGGTGTATGACAACACTTTGTGCTACTTGGTGCTATATATTGCCCTCGCGGGTGTATGACAACACTTTGTGCTACTTGGTGCTATATATTGCCCTCGCGGGTGTATGACAACACTTTGTGCTACTTGGTGCTATATATTGCCCTCGCGGGTGTATGACAACACTTTGTGCTACTTGGTGCTATATATTGCCCTCGCGGGTGTATGACAACACTTTGTGCTACTTGGTGCTATATATTGCCCTCGCGGGTGTATGACAACACTTTGTGCTACTTGGTGCTATATATTGCCCTCGCGGGTGTATGACAACACTTTGTGCTACTTGGTGCTATATATTGCCCTCGCAGGTGTATGACAACACTTTGTGCTACTTGGTGCTATATATTGCCCTCGCGGGTGTATGACAACACTTTGTGCTACTTGGTGCTATATATTGCCCTCGCGGGTGTATGACAACACTTTGTGCTACTTGGTGCTATATATTGCCCTCGCGGGTGTATGACAACACTTTGTGCTACTTGGTGCTATATATTGCCCTCGCGGGTGTATGACAACACTTTGTGCTACTTGGTGCTATATATTGCCCTCGCGGGTGTATGACAACACTTTGTGCTACTTGGTGCTATATATTGCCCTCGCGGGTGTATGACAACACTTTGTGCTACTTGGTGCTATATATTGCCCTCGCGGGTGTATGACAACACTTTGTGCTACTTGGTGCTATATATTGCCCTCGCGGGTGTATGACAACACTTTGTGCTACTTGGTGCTATATATTGCCCTCGCGGGTGTATGACAACACTTTGTGCTACTTGGTGCTATATATTGCCCTCGCGGGTGTATGACAACACTTTGTGCTACTTGGTGCTATATATTGCCCTCGCGGGTGTATGACAACACTTTGTGCTACTTGGTGCTATATATTGCCCTCGCGGGTGTATGACAACACTTTGTGCTACTTGGTGCTATATATTGCCCTCGCGGGTGTATGACAACACTTTGTGCTACTTGGTGCTATATATTGCCCTCGCAGGTGTATGACAACACTTTGTGCTACTTGGTGCTATATATTGCCCTCGCGGGTGTATGACAACACTTTGTGCTACTTGGTGCTATATATTGCCCTCGCGGGTGTATGACAACACTTTGTGCTACTTGGTGCTATATATTGCCCTCGCGGGTGTATGACAACACTTTGTGCTACTTGGTGCTATATATTGCCCTCGCGGGTGTATGACAACACTTTGTGCTACTTGGTGCTATATATTGCCCTCGCGGGTGTATGACAACACTTTGTGCTACTTGGTGCTATATATTGCCCTCGCGGGTGTATGACAACACTTTGTGCTACTTGGTGCTATATATTGCCCTCGCGGGTGTATGACAACACTTTGTGCTACTTGGTGCTATATATTGCCCTCGCGGGTGTATGACAACACTTTGTGCTACTTGGTGCTATATATTGCCCTCGCGGGTGTATGACAACACTTTGTGCTACTTGGTGCTATATATTGCCCTCGCGGGTGTATGACAACACTTTGTGCTACTTGGTGCTATATATTGCCCTCGCGGGTGTATGACAACACTTTGTGCTACTTGGTGCTATATATTGCCCTCGCGGGTGTATGACAACACTTTGTGCTACTTGGTGCTATATATTGCCCTCGCGGGTGTATGACAACACTTTGTGCTACTTGGTGCTATATATTGCCCTCGCGGGTGTATGACAACACTTTGTGCTACTTGGTGCTATATATTGCCCTCGCGGGTGTATGACAACACTTTGTGCTACTTGGTGCTATATATTGCCCTCGCGGGTGTATGACAACACTTTGTGCTACTTGGTGCTATATATTGCCCTCGCGGGTGTATGACAACACTTTGTGCTACTTGGTGCTATATATTGCCCTCGCGGGTGTATGACAACACTTTGTGCTACTTGGTGCTATATATTGCCCTCGCGGGTGTATGACAACACTTTGTGCTACTTGGTGCTATATATTGCCCTCGCGGGTGTATGACAACACTTTGTGCTACTTTGTGCTACTTGGTGCTATATATTGCCCTCGCGGGTGTATGACAACACTTTGTGCTACTTGGTGCTATATATTGCCCTCGCGGGTGTATGACAACACTTTGTGCTACTTGGTGCTATATATTGCCCTCGCGGGTGTATGACAACACTTTGTGCTACTTGGTGCTATATATTGCCCTCGCAGGTGTATGACAACACTTTGTGCTACTTGGTGCTATATATTGCCCTCGCGGGTGTATGACAACACTTTGTGCTACTTGGTGCTATATATTGCCCTCGCGGGTGTATGACAACACTTTGTGCTACTTGGTGCTATATATTGCCCTCGCAGGTGTATGACAACACTTTGTGCTACTTGGTGCTATATATTGCCCTCGCGGGTGTATGACAACACTTTGTGCTACTTGGTGCTATATATTGCCCTCGCAGGTGTATGACAACACTTTGTGCTACTTGGTGCTATATATTGCCCTCGCGGGTGTATGACAACACTTTGTGCTACTTGGTGCTATATATTGCCCTCGCGGGTGTATGACAACACTTTGTGCTACTTGGTGCTATATATTGCCCTCGCGGGTGTATGACAACACTTTGTGCTACTTGGTGCTATATATTGCCCTCGCGGGTGTATGACAACACTTTGTGCTACTTGGTGCTATATATTGCCCTCGCGGGTGTATGACAACACTTTGTGCTACTTGGTGCTATATATTGCCCTCGCGGGTGTATGACAACACTTTGTGCTACTTGGTGCTATATATTGCCCTCGCAGGTGTATGACAACACTTTGTGCTACTTGGTGCTATATATTGCCCTCGCGGGTGTATGACAACACTTTGTGCTACTTGGTGCTATATATTGCCCTAGCGTGTGTATGACAACACTTTGTGCTACTTGGTGCTATATATTGCCCTCGCAGGTGTATGACAACACTTTGTGCTACTTGGTGCTATATATTGCCCTCGCGGGTGTATGACAACACTTTGTGCTACTTGGTGCTATATATTGCCCTCGCGGGTGTATGACAACACTTTGTGCTACTTGGTGCTATATATTGCCCTCGCGGGTGTATGACAACACTTTGTGCTACTTGGTGCTACATATTGCCCTCCAGGGTGTATGACAACACTTTGTGCTACTTGGTGCTATATATTGCCCTCGCGGGTGTATGACAACACTTTGTGCTACTTGGTGCTATATATTGCCCTCGCAGGTGTATGACAACACTTTGTGCTACTTGGTGCTATATATTGCCCTCGCGGGTGTATGACAACACTTTGTGCTACTTGGTGCTATATATTGCCCTCGCGGGTGTATGACAACACTTTGTGCTACTTGGTGCTATATATTGCCCTCGCGGGTGTATGACAACACTTTGTGCTACTTGGTGCTATATATTGCCCTCGCGGGTGTATGACAACACTTTGTGCTACTTGGTGCTATATATTGCCCTCGCGGGTGTATGACAACACTTTGTGCTACTTGGTGCTATATATTGCCCTCGCGGGTGTATGACAACACTTTGTGCTACTTGGTGCTATATATTGCCCTCGCGGGTGTATGACAACACTTTGTGCTACTTGGTGCTATATATTGCCCTCGCGGGTGTATGACAACACTTTGTGCTACTTGGTGCTATATATTGCCCTCGCGGGTGTATGACAACACTTTGTGCTACTTGGTGCTATATATTGCCCTCGCGGGTGTATGACAACACTTTGTGCTACTTGGTGCTATATATTGCCCTCGCGGGTGTATGACAACACTTTGTGCTACTTGGTGCTATATATTGCCCTCGCAGGTGTATGACAACACTTTGTGCTACTTGGTGCTATATATTGCCCTCGCGGGTGTATGACAACACTTTGTGCTACTTGGTGCTATATATTGCCCTCGCGGGTGTATGACAACACTTTGTGCTACTTGGTGCTATATATTGCCCTCGCGGGTGTATGACAACACTTTGTGCTACTTGGTGCTATATATTGCCCTCGCGGGTGTATGACAACACTTTGTGCTACTTGGTGCTATATATTGCCCTCGCGGGTGTATGACAACACTTTGTGCTACTTGGTGCTATATATTGCCCTCGCGGGTGTATGACAACACTTTGTGCTACTTGGTGCTATATATTGCCCTCGCGGGTGTATGACAACACTTTGTGCTACTTGGTGCTATATATTGCCCTCGCGGGTGTATGACAACACTTTGTGCTACTTGGTGCTATATATTGCCCTCGCGGGTGTATGACAACACTTTGTGCTACTTGGTGCTATATATTGCCCTCGCGGGTGTATGACAACACTTTGTGCTACTTGGTGCTATATATTGCCCTCGCGGGTGTATGACAACACTTTGTGCTACTTGGTGCTATATATTGCCCTCGCGGGTGTATGACAACACTTTGTGCTACTTGGTGCTATATATTGCCCTCGCGGGTGTATGACAACACTTTGTGCTACTTGGTGCTATATATTGCCCTCGCGGGTGTATGACAACACTTTGTGCTACTTGGTGCTATATATTGCCCTCGCGGGTGTATGACAACACTTTGTGCTACTTGGTGCTATATATTGCCCTCGCGGGTGTATGACAACACTTTGTGCTACTTGGTGCTATATATTGCCCTCGCGGGTGTATGACAACACTTTGTGCTACTTGGTGCTATATATTGCCCTCGCGGGTGTATGACAACACTTTGTGCTACTTGGTGCTATATATTGCCCTCGCGGGTGTATGACAACACTTTGTGCTACTTGGTGCTATATATTGCCCTCGCGGGTGTATGACAACACTTTGTGCTACTTGGTGCTATATATTGCCCTCGCGGGTGTATGACAACACTTTGTGCTACTTGGTGCTATATATTGCCCTCGCGGGTGTATGACAACACTTTGTGCTACTTGGTGCTATATATTGCCCTCGCGGGTGTATGACAACACTTTGTGCTACTTGGTGCTATATATTGCCCTCGCGGGCGCATTGCCCCACTTGGTGCTATATATTGCCCTCGCAGGTGTATGACAGCACTTTGTGCTACTTGGTGCTATATATTGCCCTCGCGGGTGTATGACAACACTTTGTGCTACTTGGTGCTATATATTGCCCTCGCGGGTGTATGACAACACTTTGTGCTACTTGGTGCTATATATTGCCCTCGCGGGTGTATGACAACACTTTGTGCTACTTGGTGCTATATATTGCCCTCGCAGGTGTATGACAACACTTTGTGCTACTTGGTGCTATATATTGCCCTCGCGGGTGTATGACAACACTTTGTGCTACTTGGTGCTATATATTGCCCTCGCGGGTGTATGACAACACTTTGTGCTACTTGGTGCTATATATTGCCCTCGCAGGTGTATGACAACACTTTGTGCTACTTGGTGCTATATATTGCCCTCGCAGGTGTATGACAACACTTTGTGCTACTTGGTGCTATATATTGCCCTCGCAGGTGTATGACAACACTTTGTGCTACTTGGTGCTATATATTGCCCTCGCAGGTGTATGACAACACTTTGTGCTACTTGGTGCTATATATTGCCCTCGCGGGTGTATGACAACACTTTGTGCTACTTGGTGCTATATATTGCCCTCGCGGGTGTATGACAACACTTTGTGCTACTTGGTGCTATATATTGCCCTCGCTTGGTGGGTGTATGACAACACTTTGTGCTACTTGGTGCTATATATTGCCCTCGCGGGTGTATGACAACACTTTGTGCTACTTGGTGCTATATATTGCCCTCGCGGGTGTATGACAACACTTTGTGCTACTTGGTGCTATATATTGCCCTCGCGGGTGTATGACAACACTTTGTGCTACTTGGTGCTATATATTGCCCTCGCGGGTGTATGACAACACTTTGTGCTACTTGGTGCTATATATTGCCCTCGCGGGTGTATGACAACACTTTGTGCTACTTGGTGCTATATATTGCCCTCGCAGGTGTATGACAACACTTTGTGCTACTTGGTGCTATATATTGCCCTCGCGGGTGTATGACAACACTTTGTGCTACTTGGTGCTATATATTGCCCTCGCGGGTGTATGACAACACTTTGTGCTACTTGGTGCTATATATTGCCCTCGCGGGTGTATGACAACACTTTGTGCTACTTGGTGCTATATATTGCCCTCGCGGGTGTATGACAACACTTTGTGCTACTTGGTGCTATATATTGCCCTCGCGGGTGTATGACAACACTTTGTGCTACTTGGTGCTATATATTGCCCTCGCAGGTGTATGACAACACTTTGTGCTACTTGGTGCTATATATTGCCCTCGCGGGTGTATGACAACACTTTGTGCTACTTGGTGCTATATATTGCCCTCGCGGGTGTATGACAACACTTTGTGCTACTTGGTGCTATATATTGCCCTCGCGGGTGTATGACAACACTTTGTGCTACTTGGTGCTATATATTGCCCTCGCGGGTGTATGACAACACTTTGTGCTACTTGGTGCTATATATAGCCCTGCTACTTGGTGCTATATATTGCCCTCGCGGGTGTATGACAACACTTTGTGCTACTTGGGTGTATGACAACACTTTGTGCTACTTGGTGCTATATATTGCCCTCGCGGGTGTATGACAACACTTTGTGCTACTTGGTGCTATATATTGCCCTCGCGGGTGTATGACAACACTTTGTGCTACTTGGTGCTATATATTGCCCTCGCGGGTGTATGACAACACTTTGTGCTACTTGGTGCTATATATTGCCCTCGCGGGTGTATGACAACACTTTGTGCTACTTGGTGCTATATATTGCCCTCGCGGGTGTATGACAACACTTTGTGCTACTTGGTGCTATATATTGCCCTCGCGGGTGTATGACAACACTTTGTGCTACTTGGTGCTATATATTGCCCTCGCGGGTGTATGACAACACTTTGTGCTACTTGGTGCTATATATTGCCCTCGCGGGTGTATGACAACACTTTGTGCTACTTGGTGCTATATATTGCCCTCGCGGGTGTATGACAACACTTTGTGCTACTTGGTGCTATATATTGCCCTCGCGGGTGTATGACAACACTTTGTGCTACTTGGTGCTATATATTGCCCTCGCGGGTGTATGACAACACTTTGTGCTACTTGGTGCTATATATTGCCCTCGCGGGTGTATGACAACACTTTGTGCTACTTGGTGCTATATATTGCCCTCGCGGGTGTATGACAACACTTTGTGCTACTTGGTGCTATATATTGCCCTCGCGGGTGTATGACAACACTTTGTGCTACTTGGTGCTATATATTGCCCTCGCGGGTGTATGACAACACTTTGTGCTACTTGGTGCTATATATTGCCCTCGCGGGTGTATGACAACACTTTGTGCTACTTGGTGCTATATATTGCCCTCGCGGGTGTATGACAACACTTTGTGCTACTTGGTGCTATATATTGCCCTCGCGGGTGTATGACAACACTTTGTGCTACTTGGTGCTATATATTGCCCTCGCGGGTGTATGACAACACTTTGTGCTACTTGGTGCTATATATTGCCCTCGCGGGTGTATGACAACACTTTGTGCTACTTGGTGCTATATATTGCCCTCGCGGGTGTATGACAACACTATATATTGCCCTCGCGGGTGTATGACAACACTTTGTGCTACTTGGTGCTATATATATGACAACACTGTGCTACTTGGTGCTATATATTGCCCTCGCGGGTGTATGACAACACTTTGTGCTACTTGGTGCTATATATTGCCCTCGCGGGTGTATGACAACACTTTGTGCTACTTGGTGCTATATATTGCCCTCGCGGGTGTATGACAACACTTTGTGCTACTTGGTGCTATATATTGCCCTCGCGGGTGTATGACAACACTTTGTGCTACTTGGTGCTATATATTGCCCTCGCGGGTGTATGACAACACTTTGTGCTACTTGGTGCTATATATTGCCCTCGCGGGTGTATGACAACACTTTGTGCTACTTGGTGCTATATATTGCCCTCGCGGGTGTATGACAACACTTTGTGCTACTTGGTGCTATATATTGCCCTCGCGGGTGTATGACAACACTTTGTGCTACTTGGTGCTATATATTGCCCTCGCGGGTGTATGACAACACTTTGTGCTACTTGGTGCTATATATTGCCCTCGCAGGTGTATGACAGCATTTTGTGCTACTTGGTGCTATATATTGCCCTCGCAGGTGTATGACAACACTTTGTGCTACTTGGTGCTATATATTGCCCTCGCAGGTGTATGACAACACTTTGTGCTACTTGGTGCTATATATTGCCCTCGTGGGTGTATGACAACACTTTGTGCTACTTGGTGCTATATATTGCCCTCGCGGGTGTATGACAACACTTTGTGCTACTTGGTGCTATATATATTGCCCTCGCAGATGTATGAGAGCACTTTGTGCTACTTGGTGCTATATATTGCCCTCGCAGGTGTATGACAACACTTTGTGCTGCTTGGTGCTATATATTGCCCTCGCGGGTGTATGACAACACTTTGTGCTACTTGGTGCTATATATTGCCCTCGCGGGTGTATGACAACACTTTGTGCTACTTGGTGCTATATATTGCCCTCGCGGGTGTATGACAACACTTTGTGCTACTTGGTGCTATATATTGCCCTCGCGGGTGTATGACAACACTTTGTGCTACTTGGTGCTATATATTGCCCTCGCAGGTGTATGACAACACTTTGTGCTACTTGGTGCTATATATTGCCCTCGCGGGTGTATGACAACACTTTGTGCTACTTGGTGCTATATATTGCCCTCGCGGGTGTATGACAACACTTTGTGCTACTTGGTGCTATATATTGCCCTCGCGGGTGTATGACAACACTTTGTGCTACTTGGTGCTATATATTGCCCTCGCGGGTGTATGACAACACTTTGTGCTACTTGGTGCTATATATTGCCCTCGCGGGTGTATGACAACACTTTGTGCTACTTGGTGCTATATATTGCCCTCGCGGGTGTATGACAACACTTTGTGCTACTTGGTGCTATATATTGCCCTCGCGGGTGTATGACAACACTTTGTGCTACTTGGTGCTATATATTGCCCTCGCGGGTGTATGACAACACTTTGTGCTACTTGGTGCTATATATTGCCCTCGCGGGTGTATGACAACACTTTGTGCTACTTGGTGCTATATATTGCCCTCGCGGGTGTATGACAACACTTTGTGCTACTTGGTGCTATATATTGCCCTCGCAGGTGTATGACAACACTTTGTGCTACTTGGTGCTATATATTGCCCTCGCGGGTGTATGACAACACTTTGTGCTACTTGGTGCTATATATTGCCCTCGCGGGTGTATGACAACACTTTGTGCTACTTGGTGCTATATATTGCCCTCGCAGGTGTATGACAACACTTTGTGCTACTTGGTGCTATATATTGCCCTCGCGGGTGTATGACAACACTTTGTGCTACTTGGTGCTATATATTGCCCTCGCGGGTGTATGACAACACTTTGTGCTACTTGGTGCTATATATTGCCCTCGCGGGTGTATGACAACACTTTGTGCTACTTGGTGCTATATATTGCCCTCGCGGGTGTATGACAACACTTTGTGCTACTTGGTGCTATATATTGCCCTCGCAGGTGTATGACAACACTTTGTGCTACTTGGTGCTATATATTGCCCTCGCGGGTGTATGACAACACTTTGTGCTACTTGGTGCTATATATTGCCCTCGCGGGTGTATGACAACACTTTGTGCTACTTGGTGCTATATATTGCCCTCGCGGGTGTATGACAACACTTTGTGCTACTTGGTGCTATATATTGCCCTCGCGGGTGTATGACAACACTTTGTGCTACTTGGTGCTATATATTGCCCTCGCGGGTGTATGACAACACTTTGTGCTACTTGGTGCTATATATTGCCCTCGCGGGTGTATGACAACACTTTGTGCTACTTGGTGCTATATATTGCCCTCGCGGGTGTATGACAACACTTTGTGCTACTTGGTGCTATATATTGCCCTCGCGGGTGTATGACAACACTTTGTGCTACTTGGTGCTATATATTGCCCTCGCGGGTGTATGACAACACTTTGTGCTACTTGGTGCTATATATTGCCCTCGCAGGTGTATGACAACACTTTGTGCTACTTGGTGCTATATATTGCCCTCGCGGGTGTATGACAACACTTTGTGCTACTTGGTGCTATATATTGCCCTCGCGGGTGTATGACAACACTTTGTGCTACTTGGTGCTATATATTGCCCTCGCGGGTGTATGACAACACTTTGTGCTACTTGGTGCTATATATTGCCCTCGCGGGTGTATGACAACACTTTGTGCTACTTGGTGCTATATATTGCCCTCGCGGGTGTATGACAACACTTTGTGCTACTTGGTGCTATATATTGCCCTCGCGGGTGTATGACAACACTTTGTGCTACTTGGTGCTATATATTGCCCTCGCGGGTGTATGACAACACTTTGTGCTACTTGGTGCTATATATTGCCCTCGCGGGTGTATGACAACACTTTGTGCTACTTGGTGCTATATATTGCCCTCGCGGGTGTATGACAACACTTTGTGCTACTTGGTGCTATATATTGCCCTCGCAGGTGTATGACAACACTTTGTGCTACTTGGTGCTATATATTGCCCTCGCGGGTGTATGACAACACTTTGTGCTACTTGGTGCTATATATTGCCCTCGCGGGTGTATGACAACACTTTGTGCTACTTGGTGCTATATATTGCCCTCGCGGGTGTATGACAACACTTTGTGCTACTTGGTGCTATATATTGCCCTCGCGGGTGTATGACAACACTTTGTGCTACTTGGTGCTATATATTGCCCTCGCGTGTGTATGACAACACTTTGTGCTACTTGGTGCTATATATTGCCCTCGCGGGTGTATGACAACACTTTGTGCTACTTGGTGCTATATATTGCCCTCGCGGGTGTATGACAACACTTTGTGCTACTTGGTGCTATATATTGCCCTCGCGGGTGTATGACAACACTTTGTGCTACTTGGTGCTATATATTGCCCTCGCGGGTGTATGACAACACTTTGTGCTACTTGGTGCTATATATTGCCCTCGCGGGTGTATGACAACACTTTGTGCTACTTGGTGCTATATATTGCCCTCGCGGGTGTATGACAACACTTTGTGCTACTTGGTGCTATATATTGCCCTCGCGGGTGTATGACAACACTTTGTGCTACTTGGTGCTATATATTGCCCTCGCGGGTGTATGACAACACTTTGTGCTACTTGGTGCTATATATTGCCCTCGCGGGTGTATGACAACACTTTGTGCTACTTGGTGCTATATATTGCCCTCGCGGGTGTATGACAACACTTTGTGCTACTTGGTGCTATATATTGCCCTCGCGGGTGTATGACAACACTTTGTGCTACTTGGTGCTATATATTGCCCTCGCGGGTGTATGACAACACTTTGTGCTACTTGGTGCTATATATTGCCCTCGCGGGTGTATGACAACACTTTGTGCTACTTGGTGCTATATATTGCCCTCGCGGGTGTATGACAACACTTTGTGCTACTTGGTGCTATATATTGCCCTCGCGGGTGTATGACAACACTTTGTGCTACTTGGTGCTATATATTGCCCTCGCGGGTGTATGACAACACTTTGTGCTACTTGGTGCTATATATTGCCCTCGCGGGTGTATGACAACACTTTGTGCTACTTGGTGCTATATATTGCCCTCGCGGGTGTATGACAACACTTTGTGCTACTTGGTGCTATATATTGCCCTCGCGGGTGTATGACAACACTTTGTGCTACTTGGTGCTATATATTGCCCTCGCGGGTGTATGACAACACTTTGTGCTACTTGGTGCTATATATTGCCCTCGCGGGTGTATGACAACACTTTGTGCTACTTGGTGCTATATATTGCCCTCGCGGGTGTATGACAACACTTTGTGCTACTTGGTGCTATATATTGCCCTCGCAGGTGTATGACAACACTTTGTGCTACTTGGTGCTATATATTGCCCTCGCAGGTGTATGACAACACTTTGTGCTACTTGGTGCTATATATTGCCCTCGCGGGTGTATGACAACACTTTGTGCTACTTGGTGCTATATATTGCCCTCGCAGGTGTATGACAACACTTTGTGCTACTTGGTGCTATATATTGCCCTCGCGGGTGTATGACAACACTTTGTGCTACTTGGTGCTATATATTGCCCTCGCAGGTGTATGACAACACTTTGTGCTACTTGGTGCTATATATTGCCCTCGCGGGTGTATGACAACACTTTGTGCTACTTGGTGCTATATATTGCCCTCGCGGGTGTATGACAACACTTTGTGCTACTTGGTGCTATATATTGCCCTCGCGGGTGTATGACAACACTTTGTGCTACTTGGTGCTATATATTGCCCTCGCGGGTGTATGACAACACTTTGTGCTACTTGGTGCTATATATTGCCCTCGCGGGTGTATGACAACACTTTGTGCTACTTGGTGCTATATATTGCCCTCGCGGGTGTATGACAACACTTTGTGCTACTTGGTGCTATATATTGCCCTCGCGGGTGTATGACAACACTTTGTGCTACTTGGTGCTATATATTGCCCTCGCAGGTGTATGACAACACTTTGTGCTACTTGGTGCTATATATTGCCCTCGGCGGGTGTATGACAACACTTTGTGCTACTTGGTGCTATATATTGCCCTCGCGGGTGTATGACAACACTTTGTGCTACTTGGTGCTATATATTGCCCTCGCAGGTGTATGACAACACTTTGTGCTACTTGGTGCTATATATTGCCCTCGCGGGTGTATGACAACACTTTGTGCTACTTGGTGCTATATATTGCCCTCGCGGGTGTATGACAACACTTTGTGCTACTTGGTGCTATATATTGCCCTCGCGGGTGTATGACAACACTTTGTGCTACTTGGTGCTATATATTGCCCTCGCGGGTGTATGACAACACTTTGTGCTACTTGGTGCTATATATTGCCCTCGCGGGTGTATGACAACACTTTGTGCTACTTGGTGCTATATATTGCCCTCGCGGGTGTATGACAACACTTTGTGCTACTTGGTGCTATATATTGCCCTCGCGGGTGTATGACAACACTTTGTGCTACTTGGTGCTATATATTGCCCTCGCGGGTGTATGACAACACTTTGTGCTACTTGGTGCTATATATTGCCCTCGCGGGTGTATGACAACACTTTGTGCTACTTGGTGCTATATATTGCCCTCGCGGGTGTATGACAACACTTTGTGCTACTTGGTGCTATATATTGCCCTCGCGGGTGTATGACAACACTTTGTGCTACTTGGTGCTATATATTGCCCTCGCGGGTGTATGACAACACTTTGTGCTACTTGGTGCTATATATTGCCCTCGCGGGTGTATGACAACACTTTGTGCTACTTGGTGCTATATATTGCCCTCGCGGGTGTATGACAACACTTTGTGCTACTTGGTGCTATATATTGCCCTCGCAGGTGTATGACAACACTTTGTGCTACTTGGTGCTATATATTGCCCTCGCGGGTGTATGACAACACTTTGTGCTACTTGGTGCTATATATTGCCCTCGCGGGTGTATGACAACACTTTGTGCTACTTGGTGCTATATATTGCCCTCGCGGGTGTATGACAACACTTTGTGCTACTTGGTGCTATATATTGCCCTCGCGGGTGTATGACAACACTTTGTGCTACTTGGTGCTATATATTGCCCTCGCGGGTGTATGACAACACTTTGTGCTACTTGGTGCTATATATTGCCCTCGCAGGTGTATGACAACACTTTGTGCTACTTGGTGCTATATATTGCCCTCCGGGTGTATGACAACACTTTGTGCTACTTGGTGCTATATATTGCCCTCGCAGGTGTATGACAACACTTTGTGCTACTTGGTGCTATATATTGCCCTCGCAGGTGTATGACAACACTTTGTGCTACTTGGTGCTATATATTGCCCTCGCAGGTGTATGACAACACTTTGTGCTACTTGGTGCTATATATTGCCCTCGCGGGTGTATGACAACACTTTGTGCTACTTGGTGCTATATATTGCCCTCGCGGGTGTATGACAACACTTTGTGCTACTTGGTGCTATATATTGCCCTCGCGGGTGTATGACAACACTTTGTGCTACTTGGTGCTATATATTGCCCTCGCAGGTGTATGACAACACTTTGTGCTACTTGGTGCTATATATTGCCCTCGCGGGTGTATGACAACACTTTGTGCTACTTGGTGCTATATATTGCCCTCGCGGGTGTATGACAACACTTTGTGCTACTTGGTGCTATATATTGCCCTCGCGGGTGTATGACAACACTTTGTGCTACTTGGTGCTATATATTGCCCTCGCGGGTGTATGACAACACTTTGTGCTACTTGGTGCTATATATTGCCCTCGCGGGTGTATGACAACACTTTGTGCTACTTGGTGCTATATATTGCCCTCGCGGGTGTATGACAACACTTTGTGCTACTTGGTGCTATATATTGCCCTCGCGGGTGTATGACAACACTTTGTGCTACTTGGTGCTATATATTGCCCTCGCAGGTGTATGACAACACTTTGTGCTACTTGGTGCTATATATTGCCCTCGCGGGTGTATGACAACACTTTGTGCTACTTGGTGCTATATATTGCCCTCGCGGGTGTATGACAACACTTTGTGCTACTTGGTGCTATATATTGCCCTCGCGGGTGTATGACAACACTTTGTGCTACTTGGTGCTATATATTGCCCTCGTGGGTGTATGACAACACTTTGTGCTACTTGGTGCTATATATTGCCCTCGCGGGTGTATGACAACACTTTGTGCTACTTGGTGCTATATATTGCCCTCGCGGGTGTATGACAACACTTTGTGCTACTTGGTGCTATATATTGCCCTCGCGGGTGTATGACAACACTTTGTGCTACTTGGTGCTATATATTGCCCTCGCGGGTGTATGACAACACTTTGTGCTACTTGGTGCTATATATTGCCCTCGCGGGTGTATGACAACACTTTGTGCTACTTGGTGCTATATATTGCCCTCGCGGGTGTATGACAACACTTTGTGCTACTTGGTGCTATATATTGCCCTCGCAGGTGTATGACAACACTTTGTGCTACTTGGTGCTATATATTGCCCTCGCGGGTGTATGACAACACTTTGTGCTACTTGGTGCTATATATTGCCCTCGCGGGTGTATGACAACACTTTGTGCTACTTGGTGCTATATATTGCCCTCGCGGGTGTATGACAACACTTTGTGCTACTTGGTGCTATATATTGCCCTCGCGGGTGTATGACAACACTTTGTGCTACTTGGTGCTATATATTGCCCTCGCGGGTGTATGACAACACTTTGTGCTACTTGGTGCTATATATTGCCCTCGCTATATAGGTGTATGGGTGTATGACAACACTTTGTGCTACTTGGTGCTATATATTGCCCTCGCGGGTGTATGACAACACTTTGTGCTACTTGGTGCTATATATTGCCCTCGCGGGTGTATGACAACACTTTGTGCTACTTGGTGCTATATATTGCCCTCGCGGGTGTATGACAACACTTTGTGCTACTTGGTGCTATATATTGCCCTCGCAGGTGTATGACAACACTTTGTGCTACTTGGTGCTATATATTGCCCTCGCAGGTGTATGACAACACTTTGTGCTACTTGGTGCTATATATTGCCCTCGCGGGTGTATGACAACACTTTGTGCTACTTGGTGCTATATATTGCCCTCGCAGGTGTATGACAACACTTTGTGCTACTTGGTGCTATATATTGCCCTCGCGGGTGTATGACAACACTTTGTGCTACTTGGTGCTATATATTGCCCTCGCGGGTGTATGACAACACTTTGTGCTACTTGGTGCTATATATTGCCCTCGCGGGTGTATGACAACACTTTGTGCTACTTGGTGCTATATATTGCCCTCGCGGTGTGCTACTTGGTGCTATATATTGCCCTCGCGGGTGTATGACAACACGTTGTGCTAGTTGGTGCTATATATTGCCCTCGCGAGTGTATGACAACACTGTGTGC